>NW_026529601.1:2500-91033 GCF_028500815.1 Rissa tridactyla
ACCCTAACCCTAACCCTAACCCTAACCCTAACCCTAACCCTAACCCTAACCCTAACCCTAACCCTAACCCTAACCCTAACCCTAACCCTAACCCTAACCCTAACCCTAACCCTAACCCTAACCCTAACCCTAACCCTAACCCTAACCCTAACCCTAACCCTAACCCTAACCCTAACCCTAACCCTAACCCTAACCCTAACCCTAACCCTAACCCTAACCCTAACCCTAACCCTAACCCTAACCCTAACCCTAACCCTAACCCTAACCCTAACCCTAACCCTAACCCTAACCCTAACCCTAACCCTAACCCTAACCCTAACCCTAACCCTAACCCTAACCCTAACCCTAACCCTAACCCTAACCCTAACCCTAACCCTAACCCTAACCCTAACCCTAACCCTAACCCTAACCCTAACCCTAACCCTAACCCTAACCCTAACCCTAACCCTAACCCTAACCCTAACCCTAACCCTAACCCTAACCCTAACCCTAACCCTAACCCTAACCCTAACCCTAACCCTAACCCTAACCCTAACCCTAACCCTAACCCTAACCCTAACCCTAACCCTAACCCTAACCCTAACCCTAACCCTAACCCTAACCCTAACCCCTAACCCTAACCCTAACCCTAACCCTAACCCTAACCCTAACCCTAACCCTAACCCTAACCCTAACCCTAACCCTAACCCTAACCCTAACCCTAACCCTAACCCTAACCCTAACCCTAACCCTAACCCTAACCCTAACCCTAACCCTAACCCTAACCCTAACCCTAACCCTAACCCTAACCCTAACCCTAACCCTAACCCTAACCCTAACCCTAACCCTAACCCTAACCCTAACCCTAACCCTAACCCTAACCCTAACCCTAACCCTAACCCTAACCCTAACCCTAACCCTAACCCTAACCCTAACCCTAACCCTAACCCTAACCCTAACCCTAACCCTAACCCTAACCCTAACCCTAACCCTAACCCTAACCCTAACCCTAACCCTAACCCTAACCCTAACCCTAACCCTAACCCTAACCCTAACCCTAACCCTAACCCTAACCCCTAACCCTAACCCTAACCCCTAACCCCTAACCCCTAACCCTAACCCTAACCCTAACCCTAACCCTAACCCTAACCCTAACCCTAACACCCTAACCCTAACACCCTAACCCTAACACCCTAACCCTAACACCCTAACCCTAACACCCTAACCCTAACACCCTAACCCTAACACCCTAACCCTAACACCCTAACCCTAACACCCTAACCCTAACACCCTAACCCCTAACCCCTAACCCCTAACCCCTAACCCCTAACCCTAACCCTAAACCCTAACCCTAAACCCTAACCCTAAACCCTAACCCTAAACCCTAACCCTAAACCCTAACCCTAACCCTAACCCCTAACCCCTAACCCCCTAACCCTAACCCTAACCCCTAACCCTAAACCCAAACCCTAAACCCTAACCCCTAAACCCTAACCCCTAAACCCTAACCCCTAAACCCAACACCTAAACCCTAACCCCAATGACCCTAACCCTAACCCCAATGACCCTAACCCCAATAACCCTAACCCTAATAACCCTAACCCTAAACCCTAACCGCAAACCCTTAACCCTAACCCCAACCTCTAACAAGGATTTTATTCTTGTAATGTCAGTGTGTGGTTTGTAGTAGGTGTGTTCTGGGTCTTGATCAGTGGAGGTGGGTGAAAGAAAAATTTGCCCCTCATTTGCATATTTAATTGGTAATTTGCATATCTGATGAGTTTATTTGCATAATTAGTATTCTAATTGGGAGTAATGAGTGGTTAAAATAACCTGTGGCTGTGATTATTTTAATCAGGGATTACTCCCAATTAGAATAATGCTCATTTATGTATGCAGGTGGTGTAATACTATAGTAATAAAGAAATAAAAATAATAAAACTGGTGCAGCAGTAGGTTTTGGCACAGGGGCTGGGAGTGACTTCTTCTTTAATTTTTTTTTTTTATTTGTTTTTGAAGTGACTACCAGCCCCTGTGCCAAAACCTACTGCTGCTTTTTACCAATTCAAAAATATGTCTACTTACAATGACCAAACTGTTAAAAATGCTGGTCACACAGACATACAGTGACAACTGAACACCCTCCAGCAAATGCTCAGACACGCTCTCTCAAAATCAACCGCACTCAATACTACACTGACACCCAGCGTCAGCCATCCAAAAACTCACCCTCGATCACAGATGAACAGAAGCAGGCTGCCAGCCAGTCCCAGTCATTCACAGACTCTGGCATGGCCAAAGACAAGCACATATCTGGATGCCAACTCCCACCCTATCCAAGACACCTGCTCACAATCCGACACAATGCAGCTCTGACACACTCAGAGTCCCACACCATTCAAAATGTGCACACACCTAAACATTCACAACCCAAACTGGCACTGCTCATACTCAAGCGCACTCCAACACATGCATGCTCAGAGTCCAGAGCCTTCTAGAACATGCACACCCAGATTCCCACTCACCCATACCCAAAGTCACACACACACACTTACAATCCAAGTCCACCACCGCCACACTCCAACTCAACCACACACACACAGTCACACTCCACAATGTGGGACTCCAACAGCATCCAAGTCAAACACAGGCTATGCCACCATCCCACACAGGCAGCCATCCAATCACACTCCAGACCGTGCACCCTCAGACTCCAACAGCATCCAACACAGGTAGCCACACAGTCACACTCTGCAATGTGGACCTTCAGAGTCCAACACTATCCAAGTCAAACACAGGCTCCGCCACCATGCAACTCCGCCACACACACAGTCACACTGCACAACCTGCACCCTCAGACTCCGACAGCATCCAAGTCAAACACAGACAACCACACAGGCACGCTCCGGAACGTGCAGCCTCAGACTCCAGCAACATCCGAGTCTAACACAGACTCAGACACCACCCAGCACAGACAATCACACGGGCACGCTCCAGAACATGCGGCCTCAGACTCCAGTGAGATCCAACTCATGCACACACATGGTCACGCTGCAAAAATTACACCCTCAAACTCCAACACAGCCACACTTGGCAACAAGCACGCTAAGACTCCGATGCGGTATGACTCAAGCACACCCAAAAATCAAGACAAACACACATCAGACAAACAATACTAAGCTTATAATGGAGAATTAAAATGTAGCTTTATTATAGACAGTGGAACTAGTCCTGCTCTGACCTAAACCTTATGGAAGTTACTGTTCCTAAACTTCACTGTTGGTAAATGCAGACCTTGAATCTTGATGACTGCATTTGTGAATCCAGAAACATGTCCCAAAGTCTGTCAGTCACAGACTCCTACCTGCTGCTTCCCCCGTGCCTGTTGCCAATGCCGTTGTTGTCCTGGGAGCTTGATAGAGAATGCCATGCATTGCAAACATCTCCTTACTTGCCTTGGTATTCTTCCATTACATGCATATTTCTTCCCTTACAACACTGTAGCTTTTTCTCCTGACCTCTAAAATACCTCTGCCCTCTCCCTGAAGATATAGGGCCAGAGAAAGCTTCTCTCCTTCATTTGGCTAGCAAGCCCTGCACAAACCACAACGCGACTCTATTAAGGTGTAGTTTACCTACCAGATCTAGCTCTTACCCCATACACAGAATTTCACCACACGTGTAGCGGCTCCCCTGCTTTATGGCTTAGTGTGATATTTCCCTCAGAATACAGCCTAAACATATTTCACTTCCCCCTATTAGCTCATTGCAATCAATGTTCAGGTTCAACACTAATTGGGTCCTAGTAGCAGTCTATGCTTCTGTAATTACCTTTGAGTAAGTTTAACACCAATACCTCAGCCCAGCCAAATCTACCAGTTGACTACTTATTAACAGCTAAAACCCTGACTTTCCTGGAACCTATCCACAGCTACATTTACCTACACCTTGTCCAGGCTCCCTCCTACACAATGATGGAACTTACCTAATCATTTACAACAATTACTACAAGTACCTGTACACTCCAAATGAGAACTGTTCTTGACACAACTACTTCTACCTTCCCCCCCCATCCCACCGCTATCAGCTCTGTTTCCACATCAACACCAAAATTATCTGCTACCCTTGCAAATTCTACTGACATATCACTATAAGCCATCATCTCATCAAAAGATATCACACCTTACTTCTTTCTTTTTTTGGCGCAACCAAACCAGAAGCATCCTAGCCTTCACACATTCCAAACACACCACTCTCTCAATGACCACACAGAACACCCACCGCTCTCAGCTCCTGCCTGCCTCTGACCACCTATTGCCAGATGCCGTCCCCCCCCGCGGGCTTCGCTCCCCAGGAGCACTGCTCGCGGGGGGCTCCTAAGTGTCCCTGCCTGACAAAACCCCACCCGGAGCCCTACCTCCGCCCAAACTTTGGCGACGACTGTCGCCTCGCAGAGGGGCCGGGACCAGGGGAAAAAAACCCCAGCCAGGGGAGGAAAAAAAAAATCCCCCAGCTGGGGCTTTTTTATTCTTTCATTTGGCTCTGCGTGCCTTTGGTAAGCAAGGCTCAACTCCACGTATGACCTGCGAGGCAACACCACCACCAAACACAAGCACCACACACACCGCTCTCTCAACAGCCACACAAAACACCCACCGCTCTCGGCTCCTGCCTGCCTCTGACCACCTACTGCCAGATGCCGTCCCCCCCTGTGGGCTTCGCTCCCCAGGAGCGCTGCTCGCGGGGGGCTTCTAAATGTCCCTGCCTGACAAAACCCCGCCCGGAGCCCTACCTCCGCCCAAACTTTGGCGACGACTGTCGCCTCGCAGAGGGGCCGGGACCAGGGGAAAAAAACCCCAGCCAGGGGAGGAAAAAAAAAAATCCCCCGGCTGGGGCTTTTTTATTCTTTCATTTGGCTCTGCATGCCTTCGGTAAGCAAGGCTCAACTCCACGTATGACCTGCGAGGCAACACCACCACCAAACACAAGCACCACACACACCACTCTCTCAACAACCACACAAAACACCCACCGCTCTCGGCTCCTGCCTGCCTCTGACCACCTATTGCCAGATGCCGTCCCCCCCTGTGGGCTTCGCTCCCCAGGAGCGCTGCTCGCGGGGGGCTCCTAAATGTCCCTGCCTGACAAAACCCCGCCCGGAGCCCTACCTCCGCCCAAACTTTGGCGATGACTGTCGCCTCACGGAGGGGCCGGGACCGGGGGAAGAAAAAAACCCCCAGCCAGGGCCGGGGCGGGGGGGAATCCACTGGCTGGGGCTTTTTTATTCTTTCATTTGGCTCTGCGTGTCTTTGGTAAGGCAGGACTCAACTCCACATATGACCTCAATGTCAGAAGTATTAGGGACAAGGGGACATCACAACACAACAGTGTCAAATAACTAACAATCGACTAACAAATTCCCAATATGGTGCAGTACATTCACAGACAGGTTCCGCTGACAAGCGAGACAAAGACAGAGCAATGCGACGCAAGACGTAACACTGTATATGACGGTACGCTGCTACACACGGTCCAATAAAGAGTGGCCGATGAAAGATTTGACGACTCCAGGACGTATGCTGGCAGAAGACATCAGATGTTGGTCAAGACAATGGCAGAGCAATACAATGCTAGGTGTAACATGATACGGGGCAGTACAAGGCAATACATGGTCAAATAAAAAACAACCAAGTAAAATAGCCATGATACGGTGCAGTCCTATGACAGAGTGCCTAAAATAACAACCGATACAATCACGGGGCAATACAATGTAAGACATACCACAATACAGGGCAGTACGAGGCGATAGGCAGCAAAATAAATTAGAGCCGATTAAAATGCCCACAGAACAGTGCAGAACAATGACACATTATTTAAAATTTCAGTCAAGACCGTGACACTGTGATACAATGCAAGGCCTACCAGTATACAAGGTAGTAAAAGCCATCACTGGGGCAAACAAAGAACAATTGTTTGCAAAATTAACAGTACATTACTGTACTATTCCAGACGCTCTGAAGTGACAGTCAGGAAAATGACAAGGCGATACGATGCGAGACATAACAGTACATGGGGCAGTAAAAGCCAACATGCAATCAAATAAAGAATGGCATGCTAACAAATACACAACACTGTAGCGCTATGAGATGAGGTCTAAAAGGATGATTGAGACCGTGACATAGTGATACGACGCAAGACGTCACATTGTACGGAGCAGTACAGCGCAATACACGGTCAAAAAAACAGCCACCAAATAAAATAGTAACAATACAGTGCAGTCCTATGATACATTGTCTAAAATAACAAATCGAAACAGTGACAAGGCGATACAATGCAAGATGTAACGGTATATTGGGCAGCACAAGGCAATATGCGGCCAACAAACAGACAATTAAAACACACAATACAGTGCAGCACTATGACACGATCTCTAAAGTTACAATCGAGACAATGACAGGACAATACAATGCAAGGCATTACGGTATACCGGGCAGCGCAAAGCGATATGCAGACAAATAAATAACATGGGACTCAAAAATTGACAATACGCTCCAGTACAATCCCGGGAACTCGGAAATGACGGTCAAGAAAATGACAGGGCGATACACCAGAAGACATTACAGCATACAGGGCGGTAAAGCCAATGCGTGGTCAAATAAAGACCAGCTGATTCGAAAATTGACAAGACTGTGAAGTACAATCCCAGGCGGTCTGAAATAAGCCAAAACAATGACAAAGAATTACAATGCAAGACGTGACAGTATACGGGGCGCTGCAAGGCAATACCCGGTCAAATAAAAAAAAACCGCTAAAAAATTCGCAATACATTGCAGTCCTATGACAAAACGTCAAGAATGACCGTCAAAACAAGGACAGAGCAATGAAAGACAAGTCATAACACAATACAGGGAAGTACAAGACAAGACACGTTCAAATAAATAACAGTCAATTACAATACCCACAATACAATTGAGTCCTATGACACAACATCTAAAATGACAAATCGATACAATGACAGGACAATACTACAATGCAAGACATCGCATTACACAGAGCAACAGAAGGCAATAAACAGTCAAATAAATAACAGCCGATTCAAAATTTAACTGTATAGGGCACTACAGTTGCAGATGGTCTGAAATGACAATCGGTACAATGATAGGGCCATATGATACAAGACATGACATGACACAGGGCAGTACAAGGCAATACGCAGCTTAATGAAAAGCAACCCATTAAAATACCAACAATGCAACACAGTCCTATGACACAATGTCTAAAATGACGATCAATACAATGATGAGGCACTGCAATACAAGATATCGCGCTATACAGTGGTACAAGGCAATACGCGGTCAAAAAACCAAGCACATAAAATACTAACAATATGGTGCAGTCCTATGACAGATTGTCTAAAAAGACAGTCAAGACAATCACAGAGCAACACGATGCTATACGTACCACAATACAGGGCAGCACAAGGCAATACGTGGCCAAATGAAGAACAGCCGATACCCACAATAGAATGCAGCGCTATGACACCATGTCTAAAATGTCAGTCAGGACAATGACAAAATGATAGAATGCAAGATATCACGGTATACAGGGCGCTACAAGGCAATACGCAGTCAAATAACTAACAGTCAACGTACTGCACTGCATTGTGAATTTTGTTAATCGTAGACGGTCTGAATTGACAGTCCACGCGATGACAGTGCCATACAACGCAGGACGTAAGGCTATACAGGAGCAGTACACAGCAATACGCAGTCTTTTAAAAAAAAAAAAACAGCCAATGAAAAAATTCACAATACGGTGCAGTCCTATAATACAATGTCTAAGACAACAGTAAAACCAATACCACAGCAATACAGTGCAAGATGTAACAGTATAGCAGGCAGGACAAGTCAATATGCAGTCAAATCAAGAATGGCCAATTAAAATAACCGCAATACAGTGCAATGCTATGACACAATCTCTAAAATAACAATCGAGACACTGACGGGGCAATACAATGCAAGACATAACAGTATACAGGGCAGTACAGGGTAATACCAAGTCACATAAAAAACAGCCGATGAAAAAATTAACAATACAGTTCAATATAATCCCAGACAGTCTGAAGTGACAGTCAATGAGCAGGCAATACAAAGCTAGACATAATAGCAGGCATAACACCATAACACAGTCAAATAAATAACAGCCTGTTAAAAAACCCACAATACATTCCAGTCCTAGGACACGATGTCTACAGTGACAGTTAAGACAATGACGGAGCAACGCAATGCAAAACATAACATTATACAGGGCAGTTCAAGGCCAATACGCAATCAAATAAGGAATGACCAAACACAAAACTGACATTACAGTGCAGTACTATGACAGAATGTCACAAAAGACAGTCAAAACCATGACACGCTTATACAAAGGAATACGTAACACAATACTGAACAGTACAAGGGAATACACAATGGAATACAGCACTAATTAAAGAAAAACCACAATACAGCACAGTACAATCAAACACAGTCTCAGGTGGCAGGAAAGGCAGTTACAGAGGAATAACATTTGAGACAGAACACCATACAGGCCAGTCCAAGCCGGTACGCGGGCACATAAAGTACAACTGATAAAGAAGCTCGCGATATAGTGCCTGTCAATGATAGAATGTATCGGATGGCTCTTGGGACAGTCACAGTCACAAATACAATGCAACATATCAGAAAATGAAGGGCAGGACAAAGCAATAAAAAGTTAAATATAGAGCAACAGATCAAATCCACCCACAATGCAGTGCCGTAAAATCCCAGAGAGTCTCAAATGACAGTCCAGACAATGACAGGATAATAAAATGCAAGACATGACAGTATACAGGGAGGCACAATGCAATACAGAATAAATTAAGGACCGACCGATCGAAACCCCACAATAAAGAACGGTACGATTCCAAACAGTCTCGGGTGGCAATCGAGACAGTTCCAGGGTGGCAGAATGGAAGACACAACATTACACAGTGCCATATAATGCTGTATGCAATCAAATAAATACCAACCGATAAAAAAAACCCACAACGCCGGGGCGGGACAACACAAAAATAAATGAGATGACAGTCCAGATTATGACAGGGCAATACAATGTTAGACATAACACAATACAGGGTGGTACAGTACAATACTCAGTCAAAAATAAACAACCCATTAAATAACCCGTAATACAGTGCAGGACAATGCCAATATATGCAGGACAGCAGCCAGGAGGATGACAGAGCAGTACAAGACAAAATGTAACACAATACAGGGCGCTGCAATACAAAATATATCAGATAGCAGTCCGAACGACAACAGGGCAATGCAATGCAAGACAACACAGCACAAGGCGCTAACGAGTCAATGCATGCTCAAGAAGAGCAACCGATAAAATTCCCCAAATACATATGAGGACAATCCCAGAATGTCTAAAATGCCAGTGAAGAGAATGACACAGCAATACAGGCCACTGCCATGCAGGGGAGCGGAAAAGGGCTCTTGGGCTGGCCATTATTGATAGAGTAAGCTAAATAACTTATAGTCACATTAGCATTGGAAGAAAATGTGTAGGTCCCCACTGGAGACAGACTCGGGCCTGTATTACGAGCCATCCCCCAAAGTAGAACTACCACTCATAACAGCTTCCACTAATGGTTATAGCTCAAACAGCAACCTGGGGAAGAAAAAGAGAAGTAAAAAGCAAAAGGGAGAGAAAAAAAGAGAAACAGTGTGGCGGGGGGAGGGGGGGGACGGGGGGAAGAAGAGAAAAAAAGGGGGCGGCTGTGGAGAAGAGAAGAGAAAAAAAGGGGGCAGAGGAGCGGAAGAAAAAAAAAGGGGGCAGAGGGGCGGAAGAAAAAAAAAAGGGGGCAGAGGGGCGGAAGAAAAAAAAAGGGGGCAGAGGGGCGGAAGAAAAAAAAAGGGGGCAGAGGGGCGGAAGAAAAAAAAAAGGGGGGCAGAGGGAATAAGAGAAAAAAACCAAGGGAGCGGCAGTGGGCAGAGAAGAAAAAAAAGGGGGGCAGCTGGCGGGGGCAGAGAAGAAAAAAAAGGGGGGCAGCTGGCGGGGGCAGAGAAGAAAAAAAAGGGGGGCAGCTGGCGGGGGCAGAGAAGAAAAAAAAGGGGGGCAGAAGGGCAAAAGAGGAAAAAAGGGGGGCAGACAGGATGAACAGGAAAATAAAAGCGGGACAGAGGGGGTAAGAAGAAAAAAGGGGGCGGCAGTGGGAAGGCAAGAAAAAAGGGGGCGGCTATAGGGAAGGGAAGAAAAAAGGGGGCGGCTATAGGGAAGGGAAGAGAAAAAAGGGGGGCAGAGGGGCGGAGAGGATAAAAAAGTGGGCAGCAGAGGGAAGATGAAAAAGGGGGGCTGGGGAGGAAGAGGAGGAAAAAAAAAGACGGGCAGCGGGGTTAAAAAAAAGGGGCTGCTGTGGGAAGAGAAGAAAAAAGGAGGGCAGAGGAGCAGAAGAGGAAAAAAAAAGAGGAAGCTGCTGTGGGAAGAGAAGAAAAAAGGAGGGCAGAGGAGCAGAAGAGTAAAAAAAAAAAGGAAGCAGCGTGGGGAGAGAAGAAAAACAGGGGGTGAAAGGGGCAGAGGAGGAAAAAAGGGTGGGGGAAAAGGGGCAGAGGAGGAAAAAAGGGTGGGGGGAAAAGGGGCAGAGGAGGAAAAAGAGGGGGCAGCAGTGGGAAGAGAAGAAAAAGGGGGCTGGGGAGTAAGAGAAGGAAAAAAACAACAGGCAGCTGTGGGAAGAGTAGAAAAAAGGAGGGGCTGTAGGAAGAGTAGAAGAAAAAGGGGGCAGAGGGGCAGAGGAGGAAAAAGAGGGGGCAGCAGTGGGAAGAGAAGAAAAAGGGGGCTGGGGAATAAGAGAAGGAAAAAAAACAACGGGCAGCTGTGGGAAGAGTAGAAAAAAAGGGGGGCAGAGGGGCGGAAGAGGAAAAAAGGGGGTGGCTGTGGGGAGAGAAGAAAAACGGGGGGGCAGACAGGCAGGAGAGGAAAAAAGGGGGGGCAGACGGGCGGAAGAGGAAAAAAGGGGGGGAAAGGAGCAGAACAGAAGAAAAAAGGGGGTTGTGGAGGAAGAGGAGGAAAAAAGACGGGCGGCTGTGGGAAGAGGAGAAAAAAGACGGGCGGCTGTGGGAAGAGGAGAAAAAAGACGGGCGGCTGTGGGAAGAGGAGAAAAGGGGGTTGGGGAGGAAGAGGAGGAAAAAAAGACGGTCGGCTGTGGGGAAAGGAAGAAAAAAAGAGTGGGTTGGGGAGGAAGAGGAGGAAAAAGAGATGGGCGGCTGTGGGAAGAGTAGAAAAAAGATGGACGGCTGTGGGAAGAGTAGAGAAAAAAGAAGGGGGCATCTGGGAAGGAAGAAGAAACACAAGGGGGACAGAAGGGCAGAAGAGGAAAAAATAGGGGGGTACAGTGGGTAAGAAGAAAAAAGGGGCACGGCCTTGAGGAAGAGAAGAGAAAAAAGGGGGCAGCTTGGAAGGAAGAAGAAAAAAACAAGGGGGACAGAGGGGCAGAAGAGGAAAATAAAGTGGGGTAGAGGAGGTAAGAGAAAAACGGGGGGCAGTAATGACAAGAGAAGAAAAAAGGCAGCTGAGAAGGAAGGGGAAAAAAATAGGGGCGGCCGTTCGGAAAAGAAGAAAAAAAGGGGGCGGCCGGGTAAGAAAAGAAAAAAAAGGGGGCTGGATGGGAAGAAAAGAAAAAAGAGGGGGCTGGATGGGAAGAAAAGAAGAAGGGGAGCAGGAGGGCAAAAAGAAGGAAAAAAGGGGGGCAGGAGGGCAAAAAGAAGGAGGGCGGAAGAGGAAAAACAGGGGGCAGGGGCGGAAGAGGAAAAACAGGGGGCAGCCTTGGGGAGAGAAGAAAAGGGGGGAAAAGGGGCAGAAGAGGAAAGAAAGGGGGCAGCCTTGGGGAGAGAAGAAAAGGGGGGGAAAAGGGGCGGAAGCGGAAAAAAAGGGGGCAGCCTTGGGGAGAGAAGAAAAGGGGGGAAAAGGGGCAGAAGAGGGGAAAAAAGAGGGCTGAAAAGGGGCGGAAGAGGAGGAAAAAAATAACGGGCGGCTGTGGGAAGAGAAGAAAAAAAGGGGGGCAGAGGGGAGAAAGAGGAAAAAAGGGGGGGAAGGGGCAGAAGAGGAAAAAAGGGGGGGAAGGGGCAGAAGAGGAAAAAAGGGGGCAGCTGTGGGGAGAGAAGAAAAAAAGGGGGCGGCTGTGGGGAGAGGAAGAAAAAGGGGGGCAGGGGGGCGGAAAGGAAGAAAAAAGGGGCAGAGGGGCGGAAAGGAAGAAAAAAGGGGCAGAGGGGTATAAGAGGAAAAAAGGGGCAGAGGGGTAGAAGAGGAAAAAAAGGGGGCGGCCTTGGGGAGAGAAGAAAAAAGAGGGAGGAAAAGGCGGAAGAGGGAAAGGCGGCTGAGGAGGAAGAGTAGAAAAAAAGGGGGCGGCTGGGGGAAGAGTAGAAAAAAAGGGGGCAGCTGGGGGAAGAGTAGAAAAAAAGGGGGCAGCTGGGGGAAGAGTAGAAAAAAAGGGGGCGGCTGGGGGAAGAGTAGAAAAAAAGGGGGCGGCTGGGGGAAGAGTAGAAAAAAAGGGGGCGGCTGGGGGAAGAGTAGAAAAAAAGGGGGCGGCTGGGGGAAGAGTAGAAAAAAAGGGGGCGGCTGGGGGAAGAGTAGAAAAAAGGGGGCGGCTGGGGGAAGGGTAGAAAAGAAAAAAACAGGAGATGGACGGGAAGAATAAAAAAAGGGGAGCAGGGGGGCAAAAAGAAGAAAAAGGGGAGCAGGGGAGGGAAAGAGGCAAAAAAGGGGGCTGGCGGGGAAAGAGAAGAAAAAGGGGGTCGGGGAGGATGAGGAAAAGAAGAAAAATGGGAGCAAAGGGGGGGAAAGAGGAAAAAAGGGGGCTGGTGGGGCTAGAGAAGAAAGAAAAGAGGGGGACAGAGAGGCGGAAGAGAAGAAAAGAGGGGGGAAGAGAGGCAGAAGAGAAGAAAAAAGGGGGCGGTGGGGGGAAGAGAAGGAAAAAAGGGGGAAGAGGGGAGGAGAAAAAAAGGGGGCAGAGAGGAGGGAAGACAAAAAGGGGGGCAGGAGGGGGGAAGAGAAAAAAAGTGGACAGGACGGGAAAGAGAAGAAGAAAAAGGGAGGCTGGGGAGGAAGAGAAAAAAAGGAAGCGGCAGGGGAAGACAAGAAAAAAAAAGGGGAATAGGGGAGAGGAGGAAAAAACAGAGGGGCAGAGAGGAGGGAAGACAAAAAGGGGGGCAGAAGGGGGGAAGAGGAAAAAGTGGACTGTGAGGGAAGAAAAGAAAAATGGGGCGGCGGGGGGGAAGACAAGAAAAAAGAAGGGGGGCTGGATGGCGAAAAGAAAAAAAAGGAGCAGGGGAAAGAAGGAAAAAAGGGGGCTGGAGGGAAAGAGAAGAAAAAGGGGTGCGGCAGGGAAGAGGAAAAAAGGGGGGCAGCAGGGGAAGAGGAAAAAGAGGGGGCGGCTGGCGGGGGAAGAGAAGAAAAAAAGGGGGGCAGAAGGGCAAAAGAGGAAAAAAGGGGGGCAGAAGGGCAAAAGAGGAAAAAAGGGGGGCAGAAGGGCAAAAGAGGAAAAAAGGGGGGCAGACAGGATGAACAGGAAAATAAAAGCGGAGCAGAGGGGTTAAGAGAAGAAAAAAGGGGGTGGCTATAGGGAAGGGAAGAGAAAAAAGGGGGGCAGAGGGGCGGAGAGGATAAAAAAGTGGGCAGCAGTGGGAAGACGAAAAAGGGGGGCTGGGGAGGAAGTGGAGGAAAAAAAAGACGGGCAGCGGGGGTAAGCAAAAAAGGGAGCTGCTGTGGGAAGAGAAGAAAAAAGGAGGGCAGAGGAGCAGAAGAGGAAAAAATAGGAAGCAGCTGTGGGGAAAGAAAAACAGGGGGCGGCTGTGGGGAGAGAAGAAAGAAAAACAGGGGGTGAAAGGGGCGGAAGAGGGAAAAGAGGGGGCAGCAGTGGGAAGAGAAGAAAAAGGGGGGAAAGGGGCGGAAGAGGGAAAAGAGGGGGCAGCAGTGGGAAGAGAAGAAAAAGGGGGGAAAGGGGCGGAAGAGGGAAAAGAGGGGGCAGCAGTGGGAAGAGAAGAAAAAGGGGGCTGGGGAATAAGAGAAGGAAAAAAACAACGGGCAGCTGTGGGAAGAGTAGAAAAAAAGGGGGGCAGAGGGGCGGAAGAGGAAAAAAGGGGGCGGCTGTGGGGAGAGAAGAAAAAAGGGGGCGGCTGTGGGGAGAGAAGAAAAAAGGGGCAGGGGGCGGAAGAGGAAAAAAGGGGGCAGCCTTGGGGACAGAAGAAAAGGGGGGAAAAGGGGCGGAAGAGGGAAAAAGGGGGGGAAAAGGGGCAGAAGAGGAGGAAAAAAATAACAGGCAGCTGTGGGAAGAGAAGGAAAAAAAGGGGGCAGCTGTGGGAAGAGAAGAAAAAAAAGGGGGGCAGAGGGGCGACAGAGGAAAAAAGGGAGGGAAAGGGCAGAAGAGGAAAAAAGGGGGGAAGGTGCAGAAGAGGAAAAAAGGGGGCGGCCTTGGGGAGAGAAGAAAAAGGGGGGGGAAGGGCAGAAGAGGGAAAGAAGGCTGGGGAGGAAGAGGAGGAAAAAAACGACGTGCGGCTGTGGGAAGAGTAGAAAAAAAGGGGGCGGCTGTGGGAAGAGTAGAAAAAAAGGGGGCAGAGGGGCGAAACAGGAAAAATGGGCGGAAGGGGCTGAAGAGGAAAAAAGGGGGCGGCTGCGGGGCAGGGAAGGGAAGAAAAAATGGGCGGCTGTGGGGCAGGGAAGGGAAAAAAAAGGGCGGGGAAAAGGGGCAGAAGAAGAAAAAAGTGGGCTGGACAAGAAGAGGAAAAAAAACAACGGGCAGCTATGGGAAGAGTAGAAAAAACGGGGGGGTCTGTGGGAAGAGTAGAAAAAACGGGGGGGTCTGTGGGAAGAGTAGAAAAAACGGGGGGGTCTGTGGGAAGGGGAGAGAAACACCCGGGGTCTGTGGGAAGGGGAGAGAAACAAAAGGGGGACAAAAGGGCGGAAGAGAAAAAGGGGGGCGGCCGTTTGGAAGACAAGTAAAAAGGGGCTGGGAAGAAAGAGGAAAAAAATAGGGGCAGCCGTGAGGACAAGAAGAAGAAAAGGGGGCAGCCGTGGGGACGAGAAGAAGAAAAGTGGGTGGCGGGGGAAGAAAAGAAAAAGGGGAGTAGGGTGGTAAAAAAAAGCAAAGAAGGGGAGCGGCAGGGGAAGAGAAAAAAGGGGGGGTGGTGGGAAGAGAACAAAAAAAAGGGGGCGGATGTGGGGAAAGTAAGAAAAAAAAGGGGGCGGATGTGGGGAAAGTAAGAAAAAAGGAGCAGGGGCGGAAGAGGAAAAAAGGGGGGGAAAGAGGCGGAAGAGGAGAAGACAGGGGGGCGGCTGTGGGGAGGGGAGAGAAAAAACGGGGGGGCTGTGGGAATGAGGAAGAAACAAAAGGGGGACAGAAGGGCAGAAGAGGAAAAAAGGGGGGTAGAGGGCGTAAGAGAAAAGGGGGGTGGCGGTGGGAATAGAAGGAAAAGGGGGCTGCGAAGGAAGAGGAAAAATATAGGGTCGGCTATGGGGAAGGGAAGCGAAAAAAGAGGGGGCTGGACGGGAAGAAAGGAAAAAGAGGGGGCTGGACGGGAAGAAAGGAAAAAGGGGAGCAGGGAGGCAAAAACAAGGAAAAGGGGGGGCAGCGGGGGAAGAGAAAAAAAGGGGGGGCAGCGGGGGAAGAGAAAAAAAGGGGGGGCAGCGGGGGAAGAGAAAAAAAAGAGGAAAAAAGGGGGCGGCTGTTGGGGAGAGAATAAAAAAAGGGGGCGGCTGTTGGGGAGAGAATAAAAAAAGGGGGCGGCTGTTGGGGAGAGAATAAAAAAAGGGGGCGGCTGTTGGGGAGAGAATAAAAAAAGGGGGCGGCTGTTGGGGAGAGAATAAAAAAAGGGGGCGGCTGTGGGGAAGGGAAGAAAAAGGGAGGCCGGGGGCGGCTGTGGGGAAGGGAAGAAAAAGGGAGGCGGGGGGCAGCCTTGAGGAGAAAAGAAAAAGGCGGGGGGGAAAAGGGGCAGAAAAGGGAAAAAAAGGGGACTGGGGAGGAAGAGTAGAAAAAAGGGGGCAGCTGTGGGAACAGTAGAAAAAAGGGGGGGCTGTGTGAAGGGAAGAGATAAAACGGGGGTGCTGTGGGAACGAGGAAGAAACAAAAGGGGGACAGAGGGCAGAGACGATAAAAAGGGGTCGGCTGTGGGGAAGGGAAGCGAAAAAAGGGGTCGGCTGTGGGGAAGGGAAGCGAAAAAAGGGGTCGGCTGTGGGGAAGGGAAGCGAAAAAAGGGGTCGGCGCGGTAAGAACAGAAAAAAAAGGGGAGCGGGGGGCAAAAAGAAGGAAAGAAGGGGGGCGGCGGGGGAAAAGAAAAAAGGGGCAGAAGGGGAAAAAACAGGGTCGGCCGTGGGGAAGAGAAAAAGAAAGGAGGGGGAGGGGCGGAAGAAAAAAAGAAAGGAGGGGGAGGGGCGGAAGAGAAAAAAAGGGGTCAGCTGTGGGGAAGGGAAGGAAAAAAGGGGTCAGCTGTGGGGAAGGGAAGGAAAAAAGGGGTCGGCGTGGTAAGAACAGGAAAAAAAAGGGGAGCGGGGGGCAAAAAGAAGGAAAGAAGGGGGCAGCGGGGGAAGAGAAAAAAGGGGCGGCGGAGGAGGAAAAAGGGGGGGGAAGGGGCGGAGGAGGAAAAAGGGGGGGCAGCAGTGGGAAGAGAAAAAAGGGGGCTGGCAAGTAAGAGAAGGAAAAAAAACAAGGGGCAGCTGTGGGAAGAGTAGAGAAAAGGGGGGCTGTGGGAAGAGTAGAAAAAAAGGGGGGGGAAGGGGCGGAAGAGGAAAAAGAGTGGGCAGCAGTGGGAAGAGAAGAAAATGGGGGCTAGGGAGTAAGAGAAGGAGAAAAACAACGGGCAGCTGTGGGAAGAGTAGAAAAAAGGGGTGGGCTGTGGGAAGAGTAGAAAAAAAAAGGGGGGCAGAGGGGCGGAAGAGACAAAAAGACGGGCGGCTGTGGGAAGAGGAGACAAAAAGACGGGCGGCTGTGGGAAGAGGAGACAAAAAGACGGGCGGCTGTGGGAAGAGGAGACAAAGGGGGTTGGGGAGGAAGAGGAGGAAAAAAAAAGACGGGCGGCTGTGGGGAAAGGAAGAAAAAAGAGTGGGTTGGGGAGGAAGAGGAGGAAAAAGAGATGGGCGGCTGTGGGAAGAGGAGACAAAGGGGGTTGGGGAGGAAGAGGAGGAAAAAAAAAGACGGGCGGCTGTGGGGAAAGGAAGAAAAAAGAGTGGGTTGGGGAGGAAGAGGAGGAAAAAGAGATGGGCGGCTGTGGGAAGAGGAGACAAAGGGGGTTGGGGAGGAAGAGGAGGAAAAAAAAAGACGGGCGGCTGTGGGGAAAGGAAGAAAAAAGAGTGGGTTGGGGAGGAAGAGGAGGAAAAAGAGATGGGCGGCTGTGGGAAGAGTAGAAAAAAGATGGGCGGCTGTAGGAAGAGTAGAGAAAAAAAAGGGGGCATCTGGGAAGGAAAAAGAAACACAAGGGGGACAGAAGGGCAGAGGAGGAAAAAATAGGGGGGTAGAGGGGGTAAGAGAAATAAGGGGGGCGGCACTGGGAAGAGAAGAAAAAAGGGGCTGGGAAGAATGAGGAGAAAAGGGGGCTGGATGGGTAGAAAAGAAAAAAAGGGGAGCAGGGGGGCGAAAAGAAGGAAAAAAGGGGGGGTGGTGGAAAGAAGAAAAAGGGGGGCAGAGGGACAGAGAAAAAAAGAGGGGAAAAGGGGCGGAAGAGGAAAAAGGGGTCGGCCCTGGGGAGAGAAGAAAAAAGGGGGCTGGGGGCAGAAGAGGAGGAAAAAAATAACGGGCAGCTGTGGGAAGAGGAAAAAAAAGGGGGGGAAGGGATGGAAGAGGAAAAAAAAGCAGGACAGAGGGCAGAGAGGACAAAAACGGGGGAAAAGGGTAGAAGAGGAAAAAAGGGGGCAGCTGGGGGCAGCAATGAAGAAAAAGGTGGGCGGCTGGGGGTGGCAATGAAGAAAAAGGGGGGGGAAGGGGCGGAAGAGGAAAAAAGGGGGCTGGGGAGGAAGAGGAGGAAAAAAACAACGGGCAGCTGTGGGAAGAGTAGAATAAGGGGGGGAAGAGGGGCGGAAGAGGAGGAAAAAATATGATGGGGGGCTGTGGGGAGAGTAGAAAAAAGGTGGGGGCTGTGGGGACAGGAAGAAAAACGGGGGCGGAAAGGACGAAAAAAGGGGCAGGGGGCGGAAGAGGGAAAAAAAGGGGGTGACCTTGGGGAGAGAAGAAAAAGGGGGGGGAAGGGGCGGAAGAGGGAAATAAGGCTGGGAAGGAAGAGTAGGAAAAAAACAGGCAGCTGAGGGGAAGGGAAGAAAAAAACCGGGGGGGCTTTGGGAAGGGGAGAGAAACAAAAGGGGGACAAAAGGGCGGAAGAGAAAATAAAGGGGGGCGGCCGTTTGGAAGACAAGTAAAAAGGGGCTGGGAAGAAAGAGGAAAAAAAAAAATAGGGGCGGCCGTGCGGACGAGAAGAAGAAAAGAAAAAGGGGGACAGAAGGGCAGAGGAGGAAAAAAGGGGCTGTGAAGGAAGAGGAAAAAAGGGGCTGTGAAGGAAGAGGAAAAAAGGGGCTGTGAAGGAAGAGGAAAAATATAGGGTCGGCTGCGGGGAAGGGAAGAAAAGTAAAAGAGGGGAGCAGGGAGGCAAAAACAAGAAAAAGAGGGGAGCAGGGAGGCAAAAACAAGAAAAAGAGGGGAGCAGCGGGGGAAGAGAAAAAAAGGGGGGCGGCTTTGGGGCAGGGAAGAGAAAAAAAAGGAAGACAGAAGGGCAGAGGAGGAAAAAAGTGGGCTAGAGGGGGTAAGAGGAAAAAAAGGGGCACGGCCTTGAGGAAGAGAAGAAAAAAAAAGGGGGACAGAGGGGCGGAAGAGGAAAATAAAGTGGGGTAGAGGAGGTAAGAGAAAAAAAGGGGGGCAGTAATGAGAAGAGAAGAAAAAAGGGGGCTGAGAAGGAAGGGGAAAAAAATAGGGGCGGCCGTTCGGAACAGAAGAAGAAAAGGGGGCGGCAGGGTAAGAAAAGAAAAAAAAAAGGGGGCTGGATGGGAAGAAAAGAAGAAGGGGAGCAGGAGGGCAAAAAGAAGGAAAAAAGGGGGGCGGCAGGGGAAGAGAAAAAAGGGGGTGGCTGTGGGGAAAGGAAGAAAAAAGGGGCAGGGGGGCGGAAGAGGAAAAAAGGGGGGGCAGGGGGGGCGGAAGAGGAAAAAAAGGGGGGGCAGGGGGGGCGGAAGAGGAAAAAAAGGGGGGGCAGGGGGGGCGGAAGAGGAAAAAAAGGGGGGGCAGGGGGGGCGAAAGAGGAGAAAAAAGGGGGGGGCAGGGGGGCGAAAGAGGAGAAAAAAGGGGGGGGCAGGGGGGCGAAAGAGGAGAAAAAAGGGGGGGGCAGGGGCGAAAGAGGAGAAAAAAGGGGGGGGCAGGGGCGAAAGAGGAGAAAAAAGGGGGGGGCAGGGGCGAAAGAGGAGAAAAAAGGGGGGGGCAGGGGCGAAAGAGGAGAAAAAAGGGGGGCGGCTGTGGGGAAAGGAAGAAAGAGGGGGCCAGGGGAGCGGAAAGGAAAAAAAGGGGCAGGGGGCGGAAGAGGTAAAAAAGGGGGCAGCCTTGGGGACATAAGAAAAAAGGGAGGGGAAACGGGGCGGAAGAGGGGAAAAAAGGGGGGAAAACGGGCGGAAGAGGGAAAAAAAGGGGTCAGCTGTGGGGAAGTGAAGAAAAAAGGGGGCGGCTGTGGGGAAGTGAAGAAAAAAGGGGGCGGCTGTGGGGAAGAGAAGAAAAAAGGGGGCGGCTGTGAGGAAGAGAAGAAGAAAAGGGGGTGGTGGGGGAATAAAAGAAAAAAGAGGGGGCTGGACGGGAAAAGAAAAAAGAGGGGGCTGGACGGGAAAAGAAAAAAGAGGGGGCTGGACGGGAAAAGAAAAAAGAGGGGGCTGGACGGGAAAAGAAAAAAGAGGGGGCTGGACGGGAAAAGAAAAAAGAGGGGGCTGGACGGGAAAAGAAAAAAGAGGGGGCTGGACGGGAAAAGAAAAAAGAGGGGGCTGGACGGGAAAAGAAAAAAGAGGGGGCTGGACGGGAAAAGAAAAAAGAGGGGGCTGGACGGGAAAAGAAAAAAGAGGGGGCTGGACGGGAAAAGAAAAAAGAGGGGGCTGGACGGGAAAAGAAAAAAGGGGGCACGGGGGTGAAAATAAGGAAAAAAGGGGGGCAGCTTTGGGGAAAGAGGAAAAAAGGGGGGCAGCTTTGGGGAAAGAGGAAAAAAGGGGGGCAGCTTTGGGGAAAGAGGAAAAAAGGGGGGCAGAAGGGCAGAAGAGGAAAAAAGTAGGCTAGAGGGGGTAAGAGTAAAAAAGGGGTGCAGCCGTGTGGAAGAGAAGAAAAAAAGGGGGGACAGAGAAGCGGAAGACGAAAATAAAGTGGGGTAGAGGGAGTAAGAGATAAAAAAATAGGGGGGGCCGTTCGGAAGAGATAAAAAATAGGGGGGGCCGTTCGGAAGGGATAAAAAAATAGGGGGGAATGTGGGGAAAAAAAATGGGAGCAGGGGGGCGGCTGTGGGGAAGGGAAGAGAAAAAAAAGGGGGGTGGCCGTGGGGAAGGGAAGAGAAAAAAAAGGGGGGACAGAGGGTGGAGAGAACAAAAAAGGGGGGAAGGGGCAGAAGAGGAAAAAAGGGGGCAGCTGTGGGGAAGGGAAGAAAAAAAGGGGGCGGATGTGGGGAAGGGAAGATAAAGGCGGGCAGGGGGGTGGAAAGGAAGAAAAGAAGGGGTGGCCTTAGGGTGAGAAGAAAGAGGGGGGGAAAGGGCCGGTAGAGGGAAAAAAGGGGACAAGGGAGGAAGAGTAGAAAAAAAACGGGGCGGCTGTGGGAAGAGTAGAAAAAAAAGGGGGAAAGGGGCAGAAGAGGAAAAAACGGGGCGGCTGTGGGGAGAGAAGAAAAAAGGGGGGGAAACGGGGCAGAAGAGGAGGAAAAAAGGGGGCTGGGGAGGAAGAGAAGGAAAAAAAATGACGGGCAGCGGTGGGAAGGGTAGAAAAGAGGGAGGCGGCTGTGGGAATGAGGAGGAAACAAAAAGGGGACAAAAGGGCGGAAGAGGAAAAAACGGGGGCTGGGAAGGAAGAGGGAAAAAAGGGGGGCAGCCGTTTGGAAGAGAAGAAGAGAAGGAAGAGGGAAAAAAGGGGGGCGGCCGTTTGGAAGAGAAGAAGAGAAGGAAGAGGGAAAAAAGGGGGGCGGCCGTTTGGAAGAGAAGAAGAGAAGGAAGAGGGAAAAAAGGGGGGCGGCCGTTTGGAAGAGAAGAAGAGAAGGAAGAGGGAAAAAAGGGGGGCGGCCGTTTGGAAGAGAAGAAGAGAAGGAAGAGGGAAAAAAGGGGGGCGGCCGTTTGGAAGAGAAGAAGAGAAGGGGAGAGAAAAAAGGGGGGCGGCCGAGGGAAGGGGAGGGAAAAAAGGGGGGCGGCCGAGGGAAGGGGAGGGAAAAAAGGGGGGCGGCCGAGGGAAGGGGAGGGAAAAAAGGGGGGCGGCCGAGGGAAGGGGAGGGAAAAAAGGGGGGCGGCCGAGGGAAGGGGAGGGAAAAAAGGGGGGCGGCCGAGGGAAGGGGAGGGAAAAAAGGGGGGCGGCCGAGGGAAGGGGAGGGAAAAAAGGGGGGCGGCCGAGGGAAGGGGAGGGAAAAAAGGGGGGCGGCCGAGGGAAGGGGAGGGAAAAAAGGGGGGCGGCCGAGGGAAGGGGAGGGAAAAAAGGGGGGCGGCCGAGGGAAGGGGAGGGAAAAAAGGGGGGCGGCCGAGGGAAGGAAGAAGAAACGGGGACAAAAGGGCGGAAGAGGAAAATAAAGTGGAGTAGAGGGGGTAAGAGAAATAAAGGGCGGCGGCAGTGGGAAGAGAAGAAAAAGGGGCTGGAAAGGAAGAGGAAAAAAATAGGGGCGGCTGTGGGGGAGAGAAGGAAAAAAGCAGGTGGCTGTGGGGAGAGAGGAAAAAAGCGGGGGAAGGGGCAGAAGAGGGAGAAAAAGGGGACAGCAGTGGGAAGAGAAGAAAAAAGGGTGCTGAGGAGGTAGAAAAAAAACGATGGGCAGCTGTGAGAAGAGTAGAAAAAGGGGGGGGCTGTGGGAAGAGTAGAAGAAACAAATGGGCGACAGAGGGGCAGAAGAGGAAAAAAGGGGGGGCTGTGGGAAGAGTAGAAGAAACAAATGGACGACAGAGGGGCAGAAGAGGAAAAAGGGGGCCGCTGTGGGGAGATGGAAAAAAAAGGGGGGAAAAGGGGGCGGAAGAGAAGAAAAAAGGGGCGGCTGTGGGAAGAGAAGAAAAAAGGGGCGGCTGTGGGAAGAGAAGAAAAGAAGGGGGGGAAAGGGGGCGGAAGAGAAGGGGACAGCAGTGGGAAGAGAAGAAAAAAGGGGGCTGAGGAGGAAGAGGAAGAAAAAAACAGTGGGCAGCTGTGAGAAGAGTAGAAAAAGGGGGGGCTGTGGGAAGAGTAGAAGAAACAAATGGGTGACAGAGGGGCGGAAGAGGAAAAAAGGGGGGAGAAGGGGCGGAAGAGGAAAAAAGGGGGCGGCTGTGAGAAAAGAAAAAAAAAGAGGGGCGGAAGAGGAAACAAGGGGGCGGCTGTGAGAAAAGAAAAAAAAAGAGGGGCAGAAGAGGAAACAAGGGGGCGGCTGTGAGAAAAGCAAAAAAAGAGGGGCATGGGGGCGGACAAGGAAAAAAGGGGGGGAAGGGGCGGACGCGGAAAAAAGGGGGCGGCTGTGAGAAAAGAAAGAGGGTCAGGGGGGCGGAAGAGGAAAAAAAACGGGGTCAGGGGGGCGGAAGAGGAAAAAAAACGGGGTCAGGGGGGCGGAAGAGGAAAAAAAACGGGGTCAGGGGGGCGGAAGAGGAAAAAAAGGGAGTGGCTGTGGGAAAAGAAGAAAAAAGGGGGGAAAAAGGGGTGGAAGAGGAAAAAACAGGGGGAAGGGGCGGAAGACGGAAAAAAGGGAGGGGAAAAGGGGCGGAATGGGAAAAGAAGGGGGCAGCAGTGGGAAGAGTAGAAAAAAAGGGGGCTGGGGAGGAAGAGGAGGAAAAAAATGACAGGCAGCTGTAGGAATAGTAGAAAAGAGGGGGGGCTGTGGGAAGGAAGAAGAAACAAGTGGGGGACAGAAAGGTGGAAGACGAAAAAAGGGGGACAGAGGGGTGGAAGAGGAAAATAGTGTGGGGTAGAGGAGGTAAGAGAGGAAAAGGGGGCGGCTGTGCAGAAGAGGAGAGGAAAAAAGGGGAGCAGGGTGGCCAAAAGAAGGAAAAAATGGGGGCGGTGGGAAGAGAAGAAAGAAAGGGGTAGAGGAGCGGAAGAGGAAAAAAGGGGGGTGGCTGTGGGGAGAGAAGAAAAAAGGGGGGGCAGAGGGGCGAAAAAAGAAAAAAAGGGGGTGAAAAGGGCGGCTGTGGGGAGAGAAGGAAAAAAGGGGGGCAGAGGGGCGGAAGAGGGAAAAGGGGGGCTTGGAAGGAAGAGGAAAAAAATAGGGGCAGCCATTGGTAAGAGAAAAGAAAAAAAGGGGTGGCTGTGCAGAAGGGAAGAAAAGAAACAAGGGGAGCAGGGGGTGAAAAGAAGGAAGAACGGGGGCGGTGTGAAGAGGAAAAAAAGGGGGTTGGGGAGGAAGAGGAGGAAAAAAAGACGGGCGGCTGTGGGAAGGGAAAAAAGGGGGGGAACGGGGCAGAAGAGGGGGAAAAAAAAAGATGGGCAGCTGAGGGAAGGAAGAAGAAACAAAAGGGGGACAGAAGAGCAGAAGAGTAGAAAAAAGTGGGGTAGAGGGGGTAAGAGAGGAAGAAAAAGGGGGGAAAACCGGGCGGAAGAGGAAGAAAAAGGGGGGAAAACCGGGCAGAAGAGGAAGAAAAAGGGGGGAAAACCGGGCGGAAGAGGAAGAAAAGGGGTCGGCTGTGGGGAAGAGTAGAAAAAAGGAGGCAGCTGTGAGGAAGAAAAGAAGAAAAGGGGGTGGCAGGAGGATAATAAAAAAAAGGGGGCGACACGGGGCGGAAGAGGAAAATAAAAGGGGAGCAGAAGGGTGGAAGAGGAAAATAAAAGGGGGGCGGCAGTGGGGTAAGAGACGAAAGAAGTTGGCTGGGAAGGAAGAGGAAAATAAAGGACGGGCGGCCGTGGGGAAGGGAAGAGGATGAAAATAAAGGACAGGGGGAAAAGGGGCGGAAGAGGAAAATATAATGGGGGCGGCCGTGGGGAAGAAGAGAGGAAAATATAAGAGGGGCGGCCAAAGGGCAGAAGAGAAGAAAAGGGGGCGGCTGGCGGGGGTAGAAGGGCAGAAGAGAAAAAAAGGGGGCATCTGGCAGGGGTAGAAGGGGAAAAAAGGGGGCAGCTGTGGGAAGAAAATGGAAAATAAGAGGGGGGCAGAAGGGCAGAGGAGAAAAAACACGGAGGGCAGCGGCGGGGAAGAGAGGGGAAAAAAAAAAGGGGGCAGCGGCAGGGAAGGAGAGGAAAAAAAAAGGGGGCTGGGGGGTGGGGAGAGAAAAAAAAAAAGGAGGGATCACACCACCACAGCGCTTCAATTTAGAAACAAAAATTAAGAAACTCACAATTCAGTACAATACAATCCCAGACACTCTAAAGTAAATCAGGACAACGACAGGGCAATACAGTGCAAAGAAATAACATTATACAGAGAGGTGCACGGCACTACACTCTCAAATAAAGAACAGCCAATGGAAAAATTGAAAGTACATTGCCATCAAGTGTTAGAAAACATCAGATGTCATTCAAGACAGTGACAGAGCGACACAACAGAAGGCTAGCACAATACTGGGCAGTACAAGGCAATATGCAGCTAAACAAAGAACAACTGATGAAAAAATTCACAACAGAGTGCAGTCTTATGACAATCTCCAAAGCGACGGTTACGACAATGACAGGGCGATACAATGCTACACGTTACAGGATACAGGGCAGTACAACCCAATACGCAGACAAGTAAGTGACAGCCAATTACAAGACCCACAATACAGTACACTACAATGCCAGACAGTCTCAGATGTCGGTCAAGACAATGACAGGGCAATACAGTGCAAGACATAACATTATGCGGGTCAGTACAAGGCAATACACAGTCAAATAAAGACCAGTAAATTACAATACCCAAAACACACTGCAGTACAATGGCAAATCCCACGTGTCAGTCAAGACAATGTCAATGCAAAACAGAACACCTTGCAGGGCAGTCCAAGGCAATACCCAGTCAAATAAAGAACAGCCAGTCAGAAAACCCACACTACGCTGCCGTACAATCTCAAAAAGTCTCAGATGGCAGTCAAGACAATTACAGGGCAATACAGTGCAATATGTGACACAATACAGTCCAGTGCAAGGCAATATGTAGCCAGATAAAGAACAGACAGTTAAAAAATTCACAATGCAGTGCACTACTTGACACAATGGATCAGATAGCAATCAAGATGATGACGGGGCAATACAAGGCAAGACGCGACACCATATGGGGACAGACAAGGCAATATGCGGTTGTTGCGGGCAGAGCGATTAACTTCACTCCTGAGAGAGAAGTCGAGAAACATTTAGAAACACACACACACAGTGATTCTCCAAAGGTAGCAGCGCACGTAATGGCGTTTTACCAGATTCCATGGCCACGTACTCCGGATTATTTACTGCCTAGGGGCCAGGGTCAGAGAAGCTGACAGGGAGGCCCTCCCGTTGAGTCACGGGGCTCGGAAAGGACCCCCTTGCTTTCTAAGCTCTTCTCAGAGAGGAGTCTAGGTGCGGCTGGATCCGACTCCTAGCCCCGGACTTAGGCAACGGTTTACCTCTACAGGATTCTATCTGCACCATCAACCCTTTATACCACTGAGCTAAGACTACAAGGTTTAGTGTGCTATTAGTCACTTACCGAGACTCTGTTGCAGCAAGGCACCTCTCAACCTCGAAGACTAGAACCTTAAGTGAGCTTCCCCGCTCAAGGGGAGATGCTGGCGAACAGGCTGCTGCTGTGTGGGAAAGCGCAAAAGGCTCTTTGGCTGTCCACGATTTATAGAGGCAGCTAATTGATTTTTAGCCATAACAGCCTGGGAAAAAAATATCTAGGTCCCCACTCCAGACTGCGTATTGACTCTATTGCCAGCCATCCCCCAAAGTATGTGTCGCTCATAAGAACTCCCACTGATGGTTACGGCTTGAGCCACAGCCCAGGGGAAAACAAGGGAGTCGGGGGCGGGGGGTGGTGTCGCGGGAAACAGAAGATGACAACACCACAGCAGTCAAATAAAGGACAGCCCATTACAGGACTGCACTGCATTGTGTATTTTTTTAACACAGTATCTTAAACGACAGTCAAAGCAATGACACAGCAATGCAGCACAGGACATACCTTGTACCGCTCCATATACTGTTAATTCACAGTCAAATAAACAGCCCATTACAGAACTACACTGTATGGTCATTTTTTTAACGCAATCTCTAAAATGACAATCAAGACAGTGACAGCGCAATACAATGCAAGACATTACAGTCTACAGGGCAATACAATCCATAGTGCAGTCAAACAACAGCCAGTTACGGTACCCAGAATACGGTGCACTAAAAAGCCAGAGAGTCTCAGATGTCGATCGAGACAACGACAGAGCAAGACAAAGCAATACATTACATTATACAGGCCAGTACAAGGCAATTCAAAATCAAATTAATAACAGGCAGTTAAAAAATTCACAATACGGTGCGCTACGACAGAATGGATCAAATGGCAATCAAAACAGTGACGGGGCAATACAACGCAAAACGTGACACAACAGAGGGACGGACGAGGAAATACGCAGTTCTGGCTG
Organism: Rissa tridactyla; assembly: GCF_028500815.1. Lineage (NCBI taxonomy): Eukaryota > Metazoa > Chordata > Aves > Charadriiformes > Laridae > Rissa > Rissa tridactyla. The sequence continues at coordinate 29,222 of NW_026529601.1, forward strand.
TCAGAGCGATTCACTTCACTCCTAAGAGAGAAGTAGTGTAACATATAGTAACATAAACACAGTGATTCAACAAAGGTAGCAGTGCACGTGACAGCGCTTCACCAGATTGCACGGCCACGTACCCCGGGTTATTTACTGCCTGGGGGCCAGGGTCAGACGAGCTGTCTGGGAGGCCCTCCCCTTGAGTCACGAGGCGCGGAAAGGACCCCCTTGCTTTCTAAACTCCTTCTCCGAGAGGAGTCTAGCTGCGGCTGGATCCCATCCTTGCCTTGGACTTGGTCAATGGTTTACCTCTAAAGGATTCTATCTGCACCATCAACCCATTATACCACTCAGCTAAGACTGCTAAGTTTAGCATGTTATTAGTCACTTACTGAGAATCTGTTGCGGCAAGGCATCTCTCAGCCTTAAGGAGCAGAACCTTACATGAGCATCCCCGCTCAATGGGAGGTGCTGGTGAACGGGCCGCTGCCTTGCAAGAGAGCTCCAAGGGCTCTTGTCCTGTTGACTATTTGTAGAGGCAGCTAATTGACTTCTAGTCAGATCAGCCTAGGAAAAAAATATCTAGGTCCCCACTCCAGATGGCACGTTGACTCTGTCGCCTGTGAGGAGGGGAGAAAGGGGGGAGAGGGGGAGAGGACCACACCGCTACAACGGTCAAGAACAACCGATTCAATAATTCACAACACAGTGCAGTACAATCCCAGACAGTCTAAAACAACAGTCGAAACAATGATAGACCAATACAATGCAAGACATAACACACCACGGGGCAGCATGAGGCAATACACAGCCAAATTAAGAACAACCGATCAACACACCCACGATAAGAGTGCAGTCCTGCGACAGAATGTTTCAAGTGACCGTCAAAACAACGATGGGGCAATGCAATGCAATGCCTAACAATACAGGACGCTACGATGGAACACACAACCCAAGAACTCATTCAGAAACTCACAATACAGCGCAGTACAATCCCAGACAAGCTAAAATAACAAGCAAGACAACGTCAGGGCAATACAATGCAAGACAAAGTTACACAGGGCAGTACAACGCCATACACAATCAAATAAAGAACAGCCAAGGAAAGAATTCACGGTACAGTGCCATACAATGCCAGACTATCACTCAGACGGCAGTCGAGACAACGACAGAGCAATACGACACAAGGCATAACACGATACAAGGCACTACAAGACACTGCACGGTCAAAGAAACAACAACCTATTAGAGAAGTCACAATACAGTGCAGTCCTCTGACAGAACGTCTATAAAAAGACCGTCTAGACAATGACAGGGTAATACAACGCAAGACGAAACACGATACAGGGCACTACAAGGCAAAACACACTCACATCAACAACCGCCCCTTAAAAAAAAAAACGACAGCTCAGTGCAGCACCCTGCCAGAATATACATCACGTGGCACTCAGGACAATTACATAGCAATACAATGCCAAACGTAACACAACACAGGGCAGCACAATGCAAAACAGAATGAAAGAAAGAACAACCTGACAAAACCCCTACACACCCATCAGTACCATCCCACAGGGCGTCACGTGGCGGTCGAGACAGTTACGGGACAACAGAATCCGAGACGTAACATTACACAGCGCAGTACAGTGCAATAGTCAGTCAAATAAACAACCCGCGAAGGGACCCACAACACTGCGCGTTCCAATGGATATGAGACAGCAGGCAAGATAACGACAGAGCAATACAGCGCACAACGTAAGACAACAGAGGACAGTATAATGCTCAGACGCATCAGATGGCAGTCAAAACAATGACGCGGCAATACAATTTGAGACCCAACACAAAGGCGGTAACACGGCAATACATGGTCAAAGATAGAACACCCGGTAAAACCCCCACGATACAGATGGCTACTGTCCGAGAGAGTCTACAATGACAGTGAAGAGAACGACGGGGCAACGCAATGCAAGATGCAGCATTATACAGGGCACTAGAAGGCAATACGCAGCCAAACCAGGAACAAACTTTTAAAAAAAAAAACACGGAATATGGAGCAGTACATACTAGAACGGATTAGATAGTCAGGGCAATTACAGGGCAATACAATTCAAGACAACACACAATACCGGGCAGGACGAGGCAAGAGGCAGTCAAATAATGAACCTCTGATCGAAAACCCACGGACGAGTGCGCTGCAATCCCGGTCGCAGATAGCGGTTGATAAAACTGAGCTATAGAATCCAAGACTTAACATTATAGGGGGCAGTATAATGCAGTAGGCAATCACATAGAGAACAACCGATTATGAAACTGACAGTACAGTTCATTACGATGACAGAATAGTTCAGATATCCATCAAGACAGTTCCAGAGCAATACAATGCAAGACCTAACAATATACCGGGCGGTACAATCTGATCCACAGTGAAATAAAAGCAACTGATCGTAGGACTGCACAGTACTGAGAATTTTTTTTAACACAATCTCTAAACTGACAATAAATACAGTGACAGGGCTATACAATGTGAGACGTAGCACCACACCAGACAGTACAATCCAATATGTGGCCATATAAACAACAACCAATTATAGGACTGCACCGCATTGTGAATCTTTTAACACAATCTGTAAAACGACAATCCAGACTACAACATGTCAATAGAATGCAAGACATAACAGTATAGTGGGCAAAACCAGGCAATATGCAGTCAAAGACCAGCAAATTATAGCATGGCACTGTATTGCGAATTTTTTAACGCAACATCTAAAATCACAAACGAAACAATGACAGGGCAATACAACGCAAGACATAACATTGTACGCGTCAGTACAACCCAATACCTGGTCAAATAAACAGCAAACAGTTATAGGACTGCACAGGGTTGTGAACTTTTTAATGAATACACAGTCAAATAAAAAACAGCCACTTGTAGGACTGTAGTGGACTGAAATTTTTAACGCAACATCTAAAATCAAACACGACAGTGACAGGACAATACAATGCAAGACCTAACAGCGTACATGGCAGTACAATGCAATACACAGTCAAATAGAAAACAGCTGATGAAGGAAGTGACAATATGGTGGCGCACAATGGCAGAATACATCAGATGACAATCAAGACAACAACAGAGTGATACAATGGAAGACGTGACACCACACGGGGCAGTACGAGGCAATACACAGCCACATAAGAATCCATGAAAGACATCACAATACAGCCCAGTCCTAGGACAGATTCTCTAACGTGACCGTCAAGATGACAGGGCAATACAATGCAAGACGTAACACCGGCAATATGCAGTTGTGGCGGGCGCAGTGATAAAATTCACTCCTGAGAGAGAGGCAGAGAAACACTTACAAACGTAACAGCAGTAATTCAACAAAGGTAGCAGCACATGTGATGGCACTTTGCCAGATTCCATCGCCACATACCCCAGATTATTTACTGCCTACGGGCCAGGGTCAGACGAGCCGTCAGGGAGACCCTCCCCGTTGAGTCACAAGGCTCGGAAAGGACCCCCTTGCTTTCTAAACTCCTTCTCCGAGAGGAGTCTAGGTGCGTCTGGATCCGATCTTTGCCCTGGACTTGGGCAACGGTTTACCTCTTAAAGGATCATATCTGCGTGATCAAACCCTTTATATCGCTCAGCTAAGATTGCTATGTCTGGCATGCTAGTCACTTACCCAGAATCTGTTGCGGCAAGGCATGTCTCAGCCTTGAAGAGCAGAACCTTAAGTGAGTGTCCCTGGGAAATGATGGCGAACAGGCTGCTGCCTTGCAAGAAAGCTCAAAGGGCTCTTGGTCTGTCCGCTAGTTATACAGTAAGCTATCTGACTTAGTGTTTTGACTCTGTTGCCAGCCCTCACCAAAAGTTCAAATGCCACTCATAGCGACTCCTGCTGGTCGTTTTAGCTTAAGCAGCAGCCTGGGCGAAAAAGGGGGATGACATCGCAACAGCGGTCAAATACAGAACAACCGGTTTAAAATTGCACAATGCAGTGCCAGACAGTCTAAAATAACTGGCAAGACAATGACAGGGCAATACAATGCAAGATCGAACCTTACACAGGGCAGTACAAGGTAACATACAATCAAATGCAGAACAGACAATGAAAGAATTGACGGTACAGTGCCATACAATGGTAGAATATATCAGATGTCAGTCGCCACAATGAGAGAGCAATACAAGGGAAGACGTAACGCGATACGGGGCCCTACCAGGCGATACAGTCAAAGAAACAACAACCCATGAAAGAATTCACAATACAGCGCGGTCCTAGGACAGAACGTGTAAAATGACCATCGAGACAATGACAGGGCGATACGATGCAAGATGCAGCACCATACCAGGTGGTAACAAGGCACCATGCAGCCAAATGAAGAACAACAACCGATTAAAAAACTCAGCATACCTTCAACTGTAATACCAGAAAAGATCAGAAGGCAGTCAAGACAATGACAGCACACTATAATGCGAGAAGTAACACAATACAGGGCAGTACAAGGCATTACACAGTCAAATAAAGAAGAACCGATTAAAAAACACACAATACAGTGTGGTGCGATGCCAGAGTAGATCAGAATGCAGTCGAGACTAAAATGGGGCAATATAATGCGAGATGTTACACAACACAGGGCGGTACGAGGCATTAGAAAGCCAAATGAAGGACAACCAATTAAAAAAACCCGCAATACAATGTGGTACGAGGCCCAAACAGATCAGAAGGCAGTCAAGGCTATGACGGGGCAATATAATGCAAGACGTAACACAATAGAGGGCGGTACAAGGCATTACACAGTCAAAGAACAACCGATAAAAAAACCTCGCAATGCGGTGTGGTACAATGCCAGAATAGATCACATAGCAGTCAAGAGCGTGACGGGGCAACACGATGCAAAACCGATACTGAGCCAGGCGGAGCAATACTATTTCAAATATACAAGAATATAACACAGAACCGAATTCTTAAGCGTACGACGCAAGACCATCTCAAATGGCAGTCGAGGAAATTACTGAGCGACATAATGCAAAAACAACACGTTGCCCGGCAATGCAATACATGGTCAGATACAAAACAATCCATTCCAGAAACAACATATCGAACAGTACAACTCCACGGTCTCAGATGGCAGTCAAAATATATGCAGAACAATACCATGCAAGACATAACACAATACAGGGCAATACGATAGATACATAGGGTAACTTAAGAACGATGAATCAAAAAACCTGCAATACAGCGATTACAATGGCAGATGGCCTGAGATGGCAGTCGAGACGATTACAGGGCAATACAACACAAGACGAAACACGATACGGGGCAGTACCCTGCAAAACCATTCCAGACGGCCATCAGGGAAATTACAGAGCGATATAATGCAAAAACAATGCCCTGCCCGACAACACAATATATGGTCACATACAAAACAATCCGTTAAAGAAACAACATACGGAACAATACCGTGCGAGATGGTTTCAGATGGCGATTAAGGAAAATACAGAGTGATGTGATGCAAAACTGAAATAGCACCAAACAATGTAATACAATTTCAAATACCCAGCCTTCAAATACACAACAAAATACTTAAGGATACAATGCCAGAGTGTCTCACATGACAGTCAAAAGAGTGACAGACCGAAACGATTTGAGACGTACCGTGATACAGGGCAGAACAATGCAATACGTGGTCAAAGGAAGAACAACCGAATAAAAAAAAAAAAACCTTAGTACCATGCAGAATGACGACAGAATATATCAGACAGCTGTCAAGACAATGACAAAGCCGTATGCTGCAAAACCAAAACACAGCCAGGCGACGCAATAGAGGTTCAAATACACAACCGTGCGATTCAAAACAAAATATGGAAGGCTACCATGCCTGATCATCTCAGATGGCAGTCAAGACAATGACTAAGCGATACGACACGAAACCGAGATACAGGCAGCCAAAGTGATACAATTTAAAGTACAGACTGATGGAAAGCCACGCAAAATACAGAACTATACGATGCAACGCAGTCTGACGTGCCGGTCAAGACAAGTACGGGGCGCTACAATGCAAGACCGATACAGAGCCAGGCAATGCAATACTATTTCAAATACACAATACAACACAAAGCAAAAAATACATAAGCATACAATGCAAGACAGTCTCAGACAGCAGTCAAGACAGTTACAGAGCAACGCAACTCAAAACCAACACAGAGCCCGGCAACGCAATACAGTCAGATGCAGAACAATCCATCAAAGTAACAACATGGCAAACGGTACAACATGACAGTCTCAGATGGCTGTCAAAACGATGTCCGAGCAATACAGCGCAAGACATAAAGGAATACAGGCGTTACCATGCTAGACCGTCTGAGACTGCAGACGAGAACACTACAGAGCAATACAATTCCAGGCTAAACACAATACAAGGCAGTGCAATGCGAGATAGTGTCACATACGGTCAGGACAATTACGGCTCCGCTTACGTGCTCAAAGGGAACCGCTCCTGGAAAGCCTGGGGCACTACGCTAACTTTTAAATGCCTTGCTGCCATTTCCAACCCTGTCCCGTCCCCTCCCCTCCCCAAGGAAGCTCCGCTGCTGGTACCTCAACTTCGCTGAGGGCCAGGACTCTGGAGCCCTGCTGAACAAAAAAAAAAAAAAAAAAAAGAGTTACCATATATCAAATCGATTCATCCTGGAGTCACTGGGTTTCCTCTTCATCATCTGCAAAAACAAACAATGGAACCCTAATTTGCACAAAATGGTGCCATCAGGCACCATCGCATCCGTCAACACTAAGTTGTACTGCAATATCCCCCGCATCATATGCGCCGTACCCTTCTGCTCACCTGCTCCTCATGGATTCCGGATTCGGACTTTGTGGCATTCTCTGGTTCTGGCACCTAAAACACCTAAGACACACAATATTACTGTTGAGCTTACGGGAAACCACCACCCCCATGCACTACCTCTCTACTACCCAGCTCACCTCCAACACTCGTCCGGCTCCGGATGCCTGTGGCACCTGCAAAACCAAAGACAAACACTACACTGAGCTGCAATGTAGTACTGGGCTATTAGACACCAACATGTCCACAACCGCCTCACTTGCTGGGACTACTCAGTGGGCGTGCAGCATCACCCCTCTGACCCTGCGTGTCACACCAACCAAAGAAACACACACTGAGATACCGCTCGAAACCCTACAAATTCCCATCTCCTGCTCCCTCACCTTGCCCGCCCATCCTCCCGAGGCGTGCAACCTGAAGGCTTGCAAACTGCCTGTAAAACCCAACCGACGTGGGTTGCTTAAAACTTGAAAGTTGCTCCCTCTGAGGAAGATGTGATACTTCAGCCCACCCGCCGCTGCTGACCTTGACTGACTCATCCCCGTCCCCACATCCCATGTCATTCATTGCTCCAAAACTTCAAATTGAAAAGAACCAATACATACAGTACTCAAAGCCACATCTTCTCTCTAATACCACGTGCTGAGTCACCTTCTTACATTGCTCTCCTCTTCTACGCTGCCCTGCCAAGCTTGTCCTGTTGCTTCTGTAAGAATGACATTAGAGAAATCACCCTGAGGCAGAGCAATAGAGTCATGACAACAAAAAGTCTTGCACCTTTTTACAAATACCATTTAAGGTCCAAATACAACCGTACACAAAGAAAATTACAAAAAAAATCCACACCAAAACCAGCCATACCGTCTTCCACATGAACTCTTCTTCACTACTGCTGTATTGCCTTTCCAACATGCCTCTGCTCTTTCCAAACAAAACAGAAGAGGTATCTACACGGCCTCCCGATGGCTACCCTGAGATAACTCTAACACCTTTGCCCCGATCTACATAGATTCATGTACTACATATAGACTCTCCACATGACTCCGCCCACCCTGGACGCTACGCACCCAGGCAGGGCGGCCCCGAGACAAACACTCACAGATACAGACAGACACTACACAGAACGCTATGAACGACGCACCTCAAAGATGAGAGAAAAATCTCAGCAAGAAAGATGATATGGGGACCAAAGTCACCGTTGTGCAAGAAAATCTGTGGGATTGTGATGATGATGTCAACATGAAGACGCTCTACGGAACCCCCTGAAACAAACTGTAGAACGTGATGGTACGTAATAAGAATGGACTGTTGAGCCCGCTAAGATGAACGTGCGGGAAGCCTGCCTTCAAGACCTAAGAACGTAATGACGCAGGGAAGGAGTCCCAGTCGTGGAAGTGGGCCGTCTGGAAACGTCCGAGACAAGACCGATGCACGCTTTAAGATGCTAACGCAAGAAGAGCGGCAGCCGAATGGTGCTACACCCACGGGCCCGAGCATTTGAGACCCTAAGGATGATGCCTGGGGCCCCACATCATTCTCCTGGAGCTCAAAGATGACCTCGAGACCCAAGAAAGGGCTAAGATACACAACACAGACCACATGAACAACATGACAACATGCACAGGCTAGAACTGCCCTGCCCAGGACGCGCTAGCGTCACACTGAACAGCAAGCAACATCCTTTTCCTTCCCAAATATGTGCCCCGACTGTGCCCCGGGACAGCCCTCGCCACTACGCTAACATCAAAGACCCCATTTTTCAATTGTCCACCTCGGCCCCTCTCCGGCACCTGACTGTCAACTTAGCTTTTGGAGGGCCAGACATCTGAATCCTTCTTCGATGCGGTCCGCAAAAACCAGCCACCCGATACATTTCTGCAGTCACCAGGTTCCTCCTCTTCCTCTGCAAAAGGAAAAATAAAAATAATCCCAGAGGCAGCCACAGTACCAGCAATAAGCATCCTGAGAGGAGATGCCAACCTCTTCCACGACACCCTCTGCCTCACGAACGCCGTGGCATTCTGCTTGCCCGCTCCGTGCCTATTCCGGAGTCCGAGGCTGCAGTGATAGTTATTCACAGCACCTAAGAGACCAAGAAACACAACATTAACACTTCGCTTCTGCCAAACCGCCACACCATCAACTCCTATCTTCTGTCTTCCCACGGACTCCGGGCTCTGCTGCAGACCCAAAGAGTCAGCGAGGCCCTGACTCTTTCCTACACCAGGGGCCTGCTGCAAGCCGCAAAGGCTCCAGGGACATGGCAGTACCCTGTGTACTGTGGGGGAAAGTGGACAGGCGCCCCACAGCCTGAAAGAGGTTACACCTTACGGCCCTGCTGCTTTCCTGTGAAATGTGAGAACTCCATCTACGACTGCAGACGAAATGCTCACCTGGTCCCTGCGTAGTAATCTCATCTACCCAATTTAGAAAAATTCTATTGGTGTCTTAACTGGGATACCGCAAAGCCAGTGGAAAAAAAAAACCTCCTCAAGAAAGGTCCATCTTCAATACGCTCAGGGATTCCAGGAAAATACACCATGCCTGGAAAAGAGAAAACTATACCCTTAAACCATCTCGCTGCCCCTGAAACACTCATTACAACAGGACTGACCTGAAAAAACACAAGGAAGAGAAGCAGCATACAACAGCCCTCTCTACTATACATGCTACCAAACCTCACCTGGTCCTTCCACCTCCAACTTCTTATCTGCGATTCTCTAAATGGGATAACATCTCTGCCCCAGTAGCTGAGCCGCCTCCAAAGACGGGAGCGACGGAAGGACCGGCAAAGCTGTGACCCTGGAGAAACCCCGCAGCAGAATAAGCTGCCCCAGCAGAAGCTGTGGGTTATATACCCCAGGCCCCGCCCAGCACCCTTCCCACCAGCACCTGGGAAAGGGGCCAGGCTGACCTCCACAAGGCATAGAGCCTGCCAGAGGAGCGGCCTTTTCTCACAGGCCTGAAAATTACAGCATGCAAAACACCAAAACAGAGAAAGCGACCCTTAAAGGAAGTGACAACACATGCTCTTTTATTACCACTACGTCGATTGTGTCAGCAACGGGGCCCGGTAGGTACGTAAACTTAAACAAACTTTTTCAGAACATAGAAAGAAAGAGAAAGACATCTGCCTAACCTCCGTAGGCAAGTAGATCATTAAGCCCGATAAACATGTTTTTAAAAGAAAACACCATGTCTTCCGATTCCTTGTAAAAGAAAACCCACAATGTTAGCGGGGTCACACGTCACTTCTAGCGAGACTCCGCATATTACCCAACTTCTGCCAGAACCACGTTCTGAACAGGACTGACGGACAGAGTGCAAGCAGAGGCTTGTGCGCCGCCTGTAATACAGCGGGTGAGAAAGAACCGATGCTCTAGGCTGCAGTTCTCCTTGGCCGAGTCCGCTCCGGTGCCCTAACCATCGTTGCTGTCGCAGCTCAGGCTGGGCATTAAACCAAGTGACAGATGCTCTCTTTTACCTTCTCTCCTGAGGAAGGAAAGAACGTGAGGGAGACTTAGGAACTGAAAGAGAAACTGAACTCTTTCATAATGAAATATAAACAGAAAAGTTATACCGAGGAGAGACAACAATAACAGGAAATAATAAAATAGATAAAATATACACACAAGCTGGCATCAGGCTCCCAGGATGACCATCGCTTCACCAGCGGGCATGGGCGAAGTCCGAGACTGGACACGGCAATGGATTGGAACCGGATTCTGGATCTGGTTGCATAAATGCACGGATTGGGATCAAACCCTGTCAGACAGAGGAGTCCTCGGACACCAGCCGCTGAAGGAAAGGTACCGACCCCTTCGATCCCTCCGCTTTTATACTGAGCGTGATAATGATGGGATGCAATACCCCATCAGCCAGATTCGGGTCACCGGTCCCATCTACTCTTCACTGTGGCTGCGACCCCTCTATGCTTTTCTGCTTCCGACCCTCCGACGGGGAATATATAAAAGTGAGCTGAGCTGCACTGTTACAGCAATAAGTATAAGCAAGAGCCTCTCCGCACAGCATCCCTTCGCATTAAGTGTAAATACAAGGTCTTGGCTCTCTGAAGGCAGATACTACCTGAAAAATACGCCATTATCTTCATAGAGTTCAGTTCGTTGGGAGAGAATAACCTGAAAAGTAAAGTGACTGAAAACAACACTGGTTCTGTTGTACCTCAGACCAACACATGGCTACGTAATCTCATATGCGCATTAAAAAAGAAGAAGTGGCCAAATGTATTTATGGAGCCACGGGTCACATCTTCCCTTTATTACCTCGTGCCAAGCCACCTTTGTACCACACTCCTGTCGGGTCGGCTCCCCTGCATCGCCCTGTCCATCTCATCTCTCTGCATCTGAAAAAAAACACCAATAATATCGAACATTACCCTGACGCAGAGCAGTAGCTTAATTCCAAAGGTCTTTTTTCTACTTAGGAACCCTGTTCACCTAAGTCCAACTAAGTACACCTAAGTCCAAGTGCCATCCAAAAAAAAAAAGTAAGCCCGCAAAAATTACACCCCACAGAAAGCAGCCTTACTGTCTTTGAGATACTGTCTCCTTCGCTAACCGTGAACACCCTCTCCAAATTAGCTCCGCTTATGCCAGCGCCCACTAATGAAACACCCAGCCACACAGCCTCCCGAGAGCTAATCAATTCGAGACGACTACGCAAACTTTGCCTGGGTCTAGACAGATCCTCATATTCACTAGAGTCTCATCCTGATTCTGCCTACCGTGGACACTACACACCTGGGCAGGGCCGCCCCAAGCCAAACACACACACAGTCATCGACCAACACTGTTAAGAACACCATGAAAAACACGCCTGAAAAGACGAGAGAAAACTCTCAGCAAGAAGAATGACACCGGGACCAAAGTCACCATCGGGCAAGAAGGCCTGCGGGACTGTGGTGGTGATGACGTGAAGAGGCTCTACGGAACCCCCTGAAACAAAGCGTAGAACTTCAGTCCCTGATGAGAACGGATTGTCGAGCCCGACAAGATGTATGCGCAGGAAGCCTGGCTTCAAGACCTAAGAACGTAACGATGCAGGGAAGAAGTCCCAGTCGCGGAAGTGGGCCATCCGGAAGCTTCCAAGACACAAGGCTGATGCACACCTAAAGCTTCTAACGCCAGAAGAGCAGCAGCCGAATGGTGCTATGCCCACGGATACCAGCATTCGAGACCCTAAGGACAATGCCCGAGTCCTCACGCCATGCTCGTTGAGCTTAAAGATGACCTCGAGACCCGAGAAAGGGCTAAGATGCAGAACACGGACCACACAAACGACACGACAACACACACAGGCTGAAATTGCCCTGCCCGGGACGTGCTAGCGTCACACTGAGCAGTAAGCCACATGCTTTACCTTCCCAAAGGAGACTGTGCCCCGGGACAGCCCTCGCCACTACGCTAACATCAAAGACCCCATTTTGCAATTGTCCACCTCGGCCCCTCTCTGGCGCCTGACTATCTACTTAACTTTTGGAGACCCGGGTGGCATCCAAATCCATCCTTGATGCAGTCCACAAAAACCAGCCACCCGATGCACTCCTGTGGTCACCAGCTTCCTCCTCTTCCTCTGCAAAAGGAAGAGAAAAAAACAATCCCAAAAGCAGCCACAGCACCAGCCATACGCAGCCTGACAGGAGATGCCTCCTACACAACACCGTCACCCTCCTGAATGCCGTACCCTGCACGCTGTGGGGAAAGGCGACGAGCCGTCCCACACCCTGAAAGACATTATACCTTACGTCCCTCTTCCTTTCCTGAGAAATCCGAAAACTCCATCTACGGCCGCAGACAAGATGCTCACCCAGTCCCTGCAAAGTGATCTCATCATCTGCCCGATTGAGACAAACTCTATTGGCATCTTACCTGGGATACAGCAAAACCAGTGAAAAAGAGAAACCAAATAAAGTTCAGTCTTCAATACAGTCAGGGATTCCAGGAAAATACACCGCATCTGGAATAAAGAAAGCCATGCTGTTAAACCATCCCACCGCCTCTGAACACTCATTACAACGTGACTGACCTGAAAACCTACAAGGAAGAGAAGCAGCATACAACACCACTCTCTACTATACACACTACCAAACCTCACCTGGTCCTGAAAGTCTTACCATCTCCAACTTCATACCTCCGATTCTCTAAATGGGATAACATTTCCGCCCCAGGAGCGGAGCCACCTCCAAAGCTGCAATCGACGGAAGGACCGGCATAGCTCTGACCCTGGAGAAGCCCGGCGGCAGAATGAGCTTCCCCAGAAGAGGCCCTGGTTCCTGTACCCTGGGCCCTGCCCACCCCCCTTCCCACCATCACTGAGGAAAGGGGCCAGGCCCACCGCCAGAAGGCATAAAGTCTGCCAGAGGAGCGGCTGCTCCTTTTCTCACGTGCTTGACGATTACAGCATGCAAAACACCAAAACGGAGAAAGCAGCCCTTACAGGAAATGGCAATACATGCTCTTTTACTACAGCTACATCACTTGTGTCAGCAATGGGACCGGCTAGAGAAGTAAACTTATTTAAACTTTTGCAGGGCGTAGATAGAGATACATGTCATGCTAACCTACACAGGAAAGTAGATCATTAAGCGCAATAACAATATTTTTTATCAAGACTCACCATGCTTCAGATTCCTCGTAAAAGAAACCCCACAATGGGTCATACAGCACTTCTAACGAGACCACGCATATTACCCAACTTCTGCCAGAACTGTATTCTGGATAGGACCGACAGTCAGATTACAAGCAGAGGCTTGTACGCTGCCTGTAATACAGCAGCTGAGAAAGAACTGATGCTTTGGGCCGCCGCTCTCCTCGGCTGAGTCCACTCCGGTACCCTAACCGTCGTTGCTGTTGCAGTTTAGGCTGGGCATTAAAACAAGCGACAGATGCTCCCTTTTAACTTCTCTCCCGAGGGAGGAAAGAATGAGAGGCATTTATCGATTGAAAAAGGAGCTGAGCTGTAATGAAATATTAACAGAAAAATAATACCAACAAAAGACAACAGTAACAAGTAAACAAGGAAATATATACAACATATACACAACACGGTATCAAGCTCCCAGGGTGACCATCGCTTCACTGGCAGGCACAGGGAAAGTCCGAGACTGGAGTCAGCAACGGATGGAAACTGGAGTCCGGGTCTGGTGGCACAAACACATGAATCGGGATGAAAGGATGACAAACGGACAGAGAAGTCCTCGGACGCCGGGCGTTGAAGGAAAGGTACCAACCCCTTTGATCCCTCTAGCTTTTATACTGAGCACGATGAGGATGGGATGGAATACCCCGTCAGTCGGATTCGCGTCACCGGTCCTGCCTGCTCTTCACCATGGGTGCAACCCCTCTACGGTCTTGCACTTCCGACCCTCCAACATGGTGTGCACAGTTACTTAACAGAGGTTGTTACAGCAATAAGTATAAGCAAGAACCTCTCCGCATAGCATCCCTGGGCATTAAGTGTAAATATAAGGTCTTAGCACTTTGGAAGCTGATACTACCTCAAAAATACGTCATTATCTTCAGAGAGTTCAGTTAGAAGAGATTTACCTGAAAAGTAAAATTACTGAAAGGAAAACTGGCTCTGTTGTACCTCAGACCAGCACATTCACACATAGCTATGCAACCTCACATTCACACGAAAAAAAAAAGTACCCAACTATCTTCATAGAGGCGCCAGTCACATCTTCTCTCTAATACCACTTGCCGAGCCACCTCTGTACAGCGCTCCTCTTGGCTCCCCTGCATCACCCTGCACATCTCATCTCTCTGCATCTAAAGAGAGAAGAAAAAAAAAATCAAAAACATTACCCTGATGCAGAGCTTAATTCCAAAGGTCTTGTTTCTACTTCGGAACACTGTTCAATTAGATCCAACTACAGCCTGCCATTAAAAAAAAAAAAAAGCAGCCCACAAACATTACACCCCACACAAAGCAGCCTGAACATCTTTGAGATATTATCTCCTTCGCTATCCGTGAACAGCCTCTCTGATGTAGCTCTGCTTATGCCAACACCCACTAATGAAACACCCATCCACCCAACCTACTGAGAGCAAATCAATTCCTGATGACTATGCAACCTTTGCCTCAGTCTCGACAGATCCACATATTAACTATAGACTCTCTCACTATTCTGCCTGCCCTGGACTCTACACACCCAGGCAGGGGGGCTCCAAGCCAGACACACACACACACACAGCCCAACACTACACAGAACGCTAAAAACAATGCGCCTCAAGGATGAGAGAAAACTCTCAGCAAGAAGGATGACACTGGGACTGAAGTCACCGTTGGGGAAGAAGACATAGAGACTGTGGTGGTGATGTGAAGAGGCTCTACGGAAGCCCCTGAAACAAAGTTTAGAACATCGTCTGTGATAAGAAGGGACTGTCGAGACCAGTAAGATGTATGCGCAGGAAGCCTGGCTTCAAGACCTAAGAACGTAATGACATAGGGAAGAAGTCCCAGTCGCAGAAGCGGGCCGTCCAGAAGCTTCCGAGACGCAAGAACGATGCACGCTTTAAGCTTCTAACGGAAGAAGAGCGGCAGCCGAATGGTGCTGTGCCCATGGGTGCGGGTGTTCCAGACCCTAGGGATGGCGCCTGAGGCACCATGCCGTGCTCCTGGAGCTTAAAGATGACCTTGAGACCCGAGAAGGGTCTAAGACACAGAACACAGGCCACACGAAAGACAGGACAACACACACAGGCTGGAACCGCCCTGCCCGGGAATGCCAAACAGTAAGCCACATCCCTTACGTGCCTAAAGGAGACTGCGCTCCAGGACAAACCTCTCCCCTATGCCAACTTCAAAGACACCTTTTTGCAGTTCTCAACCTTGTCCCCTCTCGGGCGCCAGTCTCTCAACTTAGCTTTCGGAGGGCCAGGGGCCCGAATCCATCCTTGAGGTAGTCCACAGAAAATAGCCATCCAATACGTTCCTGTGGTCACCAGCTTCCTCCTCTTCCTCTGCAGAAGAAAAGGAAAAAACATTACCCCAAAAGCAGCCACAGCACCAGCAATAAGCATCCTGAGAGGAGATACCAACCTCTTCCACAACATCCTCAGCCTCATGAACGCCAAGACATTCTGCTCGACCGCTCCGTGCCAATTCCAGAGTCTGACGCTGCGGCAACAGTTATTCACAGCATCTAAGAGACCAAGAAATGCAACATTAGCACTGCGCTTCTGCCAAACCACCAGTCCCGTGCTCCTCCTCGATACTATCCGGCTCACCTCAAATGCGAGAGCCTAGAACACACCAGGCTCCAGCAACACACAAACCCAACTGCAATACCTGTCCGAGAAGGACTCATGAACCCAGCTCCCTTTTCTAGCCCTCCCCCAGTGCCAAGCCCCTCTCTTCTCCCTGACCCATCAGGGAATGAGCCCCACTTCTTCCCCACAGCTCCCACCCTTTATTTGCCAGCCTGAACACCCAGCGTCGGACGCTTCTCGGGAGCCACTCTTCCCAGCCTCTCCCTGCGTTCCGCCACCACCTCCTATCTTCTGTCTTCCCACGGACTCCGGGCTCTGCTACAGACCCACAGAGTCAGCGAAGCCCTGACCCGACCTACAACAGGGGCCTGCCACAAGCCACAAAGGCTCCAGGGACACGGCGGTACCCTGCGCACTCTGGGGGAAGGCGACGAGGCACCCCGCATCCTGCAATATGTTATGCCTTACATCCCTGCTGCTTTCCTGAGAAATGTGAAAACTCCATCTACGGCTGCAGACAAGATGCTCACCCAGGCCCTGCAAAGTAATCTCATCACCCGCCCGACTGAGACAAATTCTATTGGCAGCTTACCTGGGATACGGCAAAGCTAGTGGGGAAAAACAAACAAACAATAAAGTTCCATCTTCAATACACTCAGGGATTCCAGGAAAATACGCCGTGCCTGGAAAAGAGAAAACTGTACCCTTAAACCATCTCACCGCCCCCGAATGCTCATTACAACGTGACTGACCTGAAAAACCCCAAGGAAGAGAACCAGCACGTGAGGCTGCTGTCTACTATACATGCTGCCAGACCTCACCTGGTCCTCAAGGTCTTACCACCTCCAGCTTCCTACCTGCTATTCTCTAAATGGGCTAACATCTCCGCCCAAAGAACTGAGCCAGCTCCAAAGCTGCAATCGACTGAAGGACCAGCAGAGCTCTGACCCTGGAGATGCCTGGCAGCGGAATGAGCTGTCCCAGCAGAGGCTCTGGGTTATATACCCCGGGCCCTGCCCACTGCCCTTCCCACCAGCACCTGGGAAAGGGGCTGGGGCAACAAGGCATAAAGCGTGCCAGAAGAGCAGCTGCTCCTTTCCTCACAGGCCTGAAAAGTACAGCATGCGAAACACCAAAACAGAGAAAGCGACCCTTAGAGGAAATGACAATACATCCTCTTTTATTACAACTACATCAATTGTGTCAGCAATGGGGCCCAGTAGGTAAGTAAACTTAATTAATCTTTTGCAGGGCATAGACATAAAGAGAAAGACGTCATCTTGACCTAAATAGGCAAGAAGATCATTAAGCATAATAACAATATTTTTAAATCAAGACTCAATGTCCTTTAGTTTCCTCGTAAAAGAAACCCCACAACGAGTCATACAGCATTTCTAGCAAGACAACGCATATAACCCGACTTCTGCCAGAACTGTGTTCTGGATCAGACCGGCAGACAGAGCGCAAGCAGGAGCTTGTACGCTGTCTGTAATGCAGTGGCTGAGAAAGAACCAAGGCTTGGGGCCGCTGCTCTCCTCGGCCGAGTCTGCTCCCGTGCCCTGTCCGTCCTTGCTGTTGTGCCTTACGCCGCACAGTAAAACAAGTGACACGTGCTCCCTTTTAACTTCTCTCCTGATGCAGGAAAGAAGAGAGCGAGACTTAGGGACTGAAAGATAAACTGAACTGTAATGAAATCTTAACAGCAAAATAATACCAAGAAACGACAACAGTAACAAGAAAATAATTAAATGCATACAGGACATACACAACCCGATACGTAACTCCCAGGATGACCACTGCTTCACTGGCAGGCACGGGGAAAGTCCGGGACCGCGCTCGGTGACAGACTGGAACCGGATTCCAGACCCGGTTGCATAAATGCACAGATCGGGGTCAAAGGACAATGAACAGACAGAGGAATCCTCAAAGGCCAGACAACAGGTACCGACCCCTTCGATCCCGCTGCTTTTATACAGAGCGTGATGATGATGGAATGCAATACCCCATCGGTCAGGTTCGGGTCACCGGTCCTGTCTTCTCTTCACCGTGGGTGCGATCCCTCTACGCTTTTCTGCTTCCGATGGGGCATATATAAAAGTTAGCTGCACTGTGCTGTTATAGGAATAAGTATAAGCAAGAGCCTCTCTGCACGGCATCCCTTCGCATTAAGTGTAAATATAAGGTCTTGGCGCTCTGAAGGCAGATACTACCTGAAAAATACGTCATTATTTTCAGAGAGTTCAGTTCATTGGAAGAGACTTACCTGCAAAGCAAAGTGACTGAAAACAACACTGGTTCTGTTGAACCTCAGTCCAGCACTTCCACGCATGGCTACGTAACCTCACATTCACATGAAAAAAAGTGGCCAAATGTATTCGTGGAGCCGTCGGTCACATCTTCCCTTTAATACCTCAGGCTAAGCTACCTTTGTCCTGCGCTCCCGTCGGCTCCCCTGCGTATCCCTGGCCATCTCATCTCTCCGCATCTGAAAAAAGAAAAAAAACAACACACCAACATCAAACATTACCCTGATGCAGAGCAGAAGCTTTATTCCAAAGGTCTCCTTTCTACTTAGGAACCCTGTTCACATAAGTCCAACTACAGCCTGTCATCCAAAAGAGAGAAGCCTGCAAACATTACACCCCACACAAAGCAGCCTGAACATCTTTGAGATACTGTCCCCTTCACTAGCCGCAAACACCCTCTCTGACTTGGCTCTGCTTATGCCAGCGCCCGCTAATGAAACACCCGTCCACGCAGCCTCTCAAGAGCTAATCGATTAGAGATAACTATGCAACCTTTGCCTGGGTCTAGGCAGATCCTCATATTCACTACAGACTCTCATCGTGATTCTGCCTACCCTGTACACTACACGCCTGGGCAGGGCAGCCCCGAGCCAAACACACACAGACTGACGCTACACAGAACACTACGAATGACGCGCCTCACGGATGAGAGAAAACTCTCAGCAAGAAGGATGACACCGGGACCAAAGTCACCATCAGGCAAGACGACCTGTGGCACTGTGATGGTGACGATGTGAAGAGGCTCCACAGAACCCCCTGAAACGAAGTGTAGAACTTCACAGTTCCTGAGAAGGGACTGCCGAGCCTGACAAGACGGACATGCAGGAAGCCTAGCTTCAAGACCTAAGAACATAACAACACAGGGAAGAAGCCCCGGTTGCTAAAGTGGACCGTCCAGAAAGTTCCAAGATGCAAGACCGATGCACGCTTTAAGGTTCTAAGGCAACAAGAGAGGCAGACGGTTGGTGCTATGCCCATGGGTGCAGGCGTTTGACACCATAATGATGGTACCCGATGCACATTCCATGCTCCTGGACCTTAAAGATGATCTCGAGACCCAAGAAAAGGTCTAGAATGCAAAACACAGACAACACAATCGACATGGCAACACACACAAGCTGGAACTGCCCTGCCCAGGATGTGTTAATATAATACTGGACAGTAAGGTACATTGTTTACCTGCCCAAAGGAGACTGTGCCCCGGGACAGCCCTCCCCGCTACGCTAACGTCAAAGACCCCATTACACAATTGTCAGTCTCCGCCCCTTTCCGGTGTTGGTGTCTCAACTTAGCTTTTGGAGGGCTACCATCTGATTCCATACTTGACGTAGTCCACAAAACACAACCATCCGATACATTCTTGCGGTCACCGGCTTACTCCTCTTCCTCTGCAAAAGGAAAAGAAAAAAATAATCCCAAAAGCAGCTACAACACCAGCAATAAGCATCCTGAGAAGAGATGACGACCTCCTCCACAAAACCCCTCGAGCCTCCTGAACGCTGGTGCAGTCTGATTGCCTCCTCCGCACCGATTCCAGAGTCGGATGCTGCAGCAACAGTTATTCACGGCACCTAAGAGACCAAGAAACACAACATTGTACTTCACTTCTGCCAAACCACCAGTCCTGTGCTCCTCCTCGATACTATCCAGCTCACCTCAAATGCGAGAGCCTATAGCAGACCAGACACCATCAACAACCAAACCCAATGACAAAACTTGTCCAAGAAAAATGCATGAACCCACCTCCCTTTCCTAGCCATCCCCTAATGCCAAAACTTTAGAAACTCCCTCCTTTCTCCTGAACCATCAGGGAAGGAGGCTTACTGCTCCTCCACAACTGCTCCTCAGGACCTGCTCTTCTGAGCCCTACCCTGTGTTTGGCAGACACCTCCTGTCTTCTGCCTTCACAGAGACTCCGGGCTCTGCTACAGACCTGGAAAACCAGGAAAACTGTTACAGAACCTACCGGTAACCGCCTGCAAACCGCAAAAGCTTCAGGGCCACTGTGATACCCTACATGGTCTGGAAGAAAACAGTAGCCGTCCCTGCTGTTATGACCCTATTGCTTTCTCAAAACAGATAAACTCAATATATGGATACATACAAGACAGTCACGCTAAATCCTGCTCCAATATCTCATAACGCATCTGATTGAGACTAACAAAAACACCTACTAACATAGTGCACATCAAAATTAGAAAAGAGTACAAAATTTTATCTTCAATGAAGTCAGAAATTACAATAAAACACACCACCTGCCATAAGCAAAAAAAGAACACATACTATTAAACCATTTAAACAAACTAAATGCTCCCTATAAAACTAAATATATGGGGGGAAAAAAAAAACCAAACATACATCTCCACTTTCTATGGCAACCACCCTTACATTGAAAAATCTTACCTCTGACGTCTTACCTATGCTAGTTTAAACACTAAAACAAGCCTTCCCCAACAGCTGCACAAGCTCTAAAACAACGCTTAAGAAACATCAGAGCTCTAACCACGTAAAAGCCCAGCACCAGAATGAGCTCCTGACCTGAAGCTGTGGCTCATATACCCTGGGCCCCGCCTGCGGCCCTGAGGCCCCGCCCACCATCTTTCCCACAATCCCCTGGGTAAACGGTGGGGCCAACCCCCAGAAGCATAAAAGCAGCTGAAGGTGCAGTAGGTGTTGTTATTTGCTTTAAGTTTATGAACTACAAAGTACTGAAGAGTAACCCCTGCTAGAAAAAAACATTATCTGCTTGTCCTCTGCAGCTACATCTATTACATCAATGATATGTCCGGGTAAGCAATTAAATTATTTTTTTACGGAATGTAGATAGAAAAAAAATAAATGTCAGACTAATCTCTATAGCAAAGTAGCTTATTCAATGAAATGATAACATTACTATTAAAGCTTACATACTTAAGTGTCCTTCAAGAAAAAAAATACAAACCCAAAACCAATATATTACTGTGGGGTCATTCCTTATTTCTAGCAAGACCGTGTGTACTACTGAACTTCTGCCAGCAAGCCCTTCTTGGATGGGAGTGAGTAACAGAATCAGATTCTATAAGAAAACTTTCTCAAAAACATTTTCCTCTGTGAAATAAGGTATTTACTGTAAATTACTGGCAATTTCAAGTCATGTTGATAATCTCTCTTTGACTTTTTACTCAATAGCGCTACTTGAGTCCCAACATACAGAAAGCAACAAAAAAGTATGGAAATACAAGTCACGTATTTCCTGAACCTGCATAAAACACCCTAATTAACATCTAAGTAGCTAGAAGAAAAACAAATTGTAAAAGGCAGCAAAAATCATCCTAGTGGACATATGGATTGAAGTAGATGAAGGCTAAGAGGAGACCTGAGACTATGGTGGACATCTTTAGGAAACCCAGTACAAAGTAGAAAAATATTATAACACAGAAACCAAACACAAGGCTCTAGACCACATAGATGACTTTGGAAAAGGTTCTCACAGAAAAAGATGCGCTATCGCATAGATTAGAGAGGTCCTGAAGGAGCCAGAGAAACTAAAGATATCTTGGGATGCGATGAGATCATCAGGAAATCGAGCAAAGTACAATTGTCCTCAGGGGACCGACTTCAGGCGCACCAAAAGCAAGAAAGAATAGGAAGACTGATGGCGTTAACCGTTGCAAACTTGGGAAAGGTTCTGAAGGGGAAAAAAGGGGTGCAAAGTGCGCTCCAGAGCTAAAATGAGGTTCTAGTGCTTAAGGGATTGTCGCGATTTTGTCCAGATTGGCCAATCAGAACAACAGATGGCCCTTCCCCCCTCCCTCCCTCCTCAGAAAGGAGAGGAAGAATTAGGAGACTTATGAGTTTAGAAAAAGAACTAAACTACTTTAATTTTTATTGTTCGGTTATTATTTACTATTCTCTTATTTAATATTATTTTCATTAAAGAAAAAAGTATTGTATATATATAAAACCATATCCAGCTCCCAGGATGACGATCACGTCACCAGCAGACACAGGGTAAGTCCCAGACTGGAGTCAGTGACGGACAGCAGCTGAATTCCAGAACTAGAGTCAGGAGTGCTCGGATCGGGATCAAAGGCAGACAAACAGTGTCCTCTTCAGATGTCGGCCATTAAAGAAAAAGCGACCCAGAACCCCCTTGCCCCTTTGATCCCTCAACTTTTATACTGAGTGTGATGCAGATGGGATGGAATACTCTGTTGGTCAGTTTTGGGTCACCTGTCCCATCTGCTTCTCCCTGCAGGTGTGACCCCTCTACGCTTCTCTGCTTCCGACCCTCTAATGGGGCAAGCAACAGAGTTAGCTGACCTTGGTTGTGACAGCAATAAGTCTAAGCAAGAGCTTTTGTGCATACCATTCCTTGGTATAATCAGGACTTAACACTCTTGAGAGTAAACAGTTGCTGAACAATATTCTGTCAATTTCAGACTTCGGTCAGTTAGAAGAGGCCCAGCTGAAAAGTAAAATTACAAATCAGAAAATTGATTCTGTTTTACCTCAAACCAGGACAGGGATGTCTTACGAGAGCTCGGCGATGGTAGCGGACGAGTCCCCACCCGAGAGACCGAATAAGCCTCACAGATAACAAGACAGAACTCCGAAGGGAATTTTGACCAAGTACAGATGACGTCAGGGGACAGAATAAAGGCATCCTAAACATCAAAGAAGTTGTTAAGGGTGCTCTGGAGAGCACAAAAAGAACAAAATCAAAAGGGAGCTGAAGTGCTGTGGGGTATAAGAAAGGACTCGGAAGACAAGGCTTTAAAAAGCGGAGGCGTTCTGAGGGGGTAGGGTAGGAAAAAAGGCTCGGACATGCAGCAAGGCTTTAGGAGCCTCAGGAAGGGGTATGGACAAACTACAGATGAAGGAGTGGAAGCGGAACTCCGTGGAGATGCCCTCGATGGTGGAAAGAAAGATGAAGGGGCGCCACGTAGCAAAGAAACACGGGAGGCTCTGATAGAACAAGAGAGACGGAAAGGGAGATAAAATGCTATGAGGAGCTGTGGAGTTCCAGAAAGGTCTCGGGAGGCTTGGTGAGGGTGAAAAAAGGGGCATCGAGGGGTGCTGATAGACAAAAGAAGGCTGAGGGGAGGACTAGGAGGAACTTGGATGATCGTCTGAGGGGAGTACGGGTGTTCCCGGGTGGCTGGAGACGAAATACGGGAATCCTAGGTAGCACAGAGAAACAAATGAGTGCACTACATCTCAAAGACGGACCCACCGAAAATGCTATGAGATGCATGCCAGTTGCCGGGAAACCCCTGAGGGGCATCGTGACTGGGAGAAGAAAAGTCCCGACGGAACCAGAGAGACAGAAAAGCGACAGGGAAAGTGATGATTAAATCTGGAGGGGATCCAGACTGAGTAAACGTTGCCTTGGAGGCCAGGGAACTAATAGCTGCACGGCTATAAGGAGGAGAGGACAGAAGAACAGCGTTGGGTGTTGAAGAACAGCCGAGAAGACCCTCCTGCCGAGCAGTGACATTCAGACCGGAAGGCCTTGCTTCCTAAACTCCTTCTCAGGGAGGAGTCTAGGTGCGGCTGGATCCAGTCTTAGCCTCCGACTGTAAAGAACAGTTCGGCAACAAATTCTGTCACAGACTTGCTTTAATACGGCTCGAGCTGAGGGACCCCCTCGATGCTTTTCCTGTGCTTTATGAAGCCTCACCATCTATGACATAAGCTATTCCTGCCCGTGTTCACGTGACAAGCGAGTGTCTCTTCTCCAATTGAATTGTTCAGCCCTTACATGTCCTCTTCGATGACTGGAGTTTTGATGCAAGTGCTTTGACCTTCTCACTCAGTTTTCTGATCTCTCTGTCCCATCTCACAGCTGTATCTCAGCCTTCTGCTGACTCAGGAGAGTAAGGTCCCTTTCTTCGTTTCCGAGAATTAGAGTTCCCTTTCCTTTGATCGTAACGGTCACTCAAATTTGTAACGTTAAGCATATGCTCTTCATCAATATTACTTATACAATTTCATTGTGTTAGTTAAGTTCCAATATATCAAATTCAAACACAACTACTATGCACCCTTCTTGGACTAGGGAGGAGCTCAGCCAAAGTCTGATATGCTGCTAGATTACATACACACTAAACTAGGCGGGTGTGTGTGGAATAAATACTAAATTGGCTAAAAAATACAAAAGTACAGCATTGTTCACACATTAAAGAAAAGTATAAAATCAAGAGGCTTCTGAGGTAGAAAATAGCCGCAGCTGGCATGAAGGACACAACATCTGTGGTTCCCTGATAAGCTACATGAGGTACGGGACGGGATGCAATTATTCCGTGGCTTTACCTTATGATGTATAGCGGATACAGGAATGGGTTGATACCATGAAACAGATAAGCTGCCAATTAGCTGCCCGCTAGATGCTCAGAGCCAACATTTTGTCAAATTTTGATGAAATGCTGTCCTTTGTGCAAACTTTGCTCATTATAATGTCATTATAATACCAAAACACACCTCCATCCCGAAGGCTACCCGCCTCCAAGGTGCGACCAATCCTTCTTGAGTCTGCGCCCTGAATTTCTCGTAAACTATACCTTTAATTGTGAAGCGAGAGAAATTTACACCAATCATGATAAAAGTATGTATGACTAAAGTCACTCAAACTCCACCTTGAAGATAACAAATAGTATAAAAATAGCCCAAGAGAGGGGGGATACCCAGGGAAGACACCATCATAAAGAATTACATCACTGACTTCTGGGATCAGTCGACGGGCTGAGCCTCTCTTCCCCCCCATAGGGACGCCTTTGGGTAAGACTTAGATTATACCGAGTGCTTCCTCGGGAAACTTAGAAATTTCTCTAGAGACTCTCTTTTTCTACATTTAAAGCCAGGCTGTATCGTTTATAACTTTGTCGCGCGTTTTGTATATGTAACAATACTTTCATTTGCACGTGCTTTGCAGACAGTGTATTTATCACCGGCAATCCTAAGAACCTATATATCTGTTGTTTAAATAAACTGCACTTTTTTAAGTAGCTAGTCGTTTCGCTCTCTCACTGAACGCGACCAAAGACTCGAGAGTGGCCGTGCTAGTTCATGAGCACGACTAGACTGAAGGTGCAGTCCACTATTAGTGTATCCAAATCGTAATAGTTTAATACATATTAAACGCGATTGGACTGATAGTGCTGAATTGGGCATCACTCAGAATTTAAACCTAGCCGCACCTAGCCTCCCACCTCGGTGAGGAGTGTTAGAACGCAAGGGGGTTTATCTTCTGCTAAAACCGCTTTGCCCCTTTTCACGCAACAGGTGTGTTGATCTGCTTGAGGGTAGGTTGGCTCTGCAGAGGGATCTGGACAGGCTGGACCGATGGGCTAAGGCCAGTGGTATGATGTTCAACAAGGCCAAGGGCCGGGTCCTGCACTTTGGTCACAACAACCCCATTCAGCGCTACAGGATTGCGGCCGAGTGGCTTGAAAGCTGCCTGGCAGAAAAGGACCTGAGGGTGTTGGTGGACAGCCGGCTGAATATGAGCCAGCAGCGTGCCCAGGTGGCCAAGAAGGCCAACAGCATCCTAGCCTGTATCAGGAATAGTGTGGTGAGCCAGACTAGGGAAGTGATCGTCCCCATTTAGTCGGCACTGGTGAGGCCCCACCTCGAGTACTGCCTTCAGTTTTGGGCCCCTCACTAAAAGAAGGACAGTGAGGTGTTGGGGCGTGTCCAGAGAAGGGCTACAAAGCTGGTGAGGGGGCCGGAGGACAAATCTTATGAGGAACGACTGAGGGAGCTGGGGTTGTTTAGCCTGGAGAAGAGGAGGCTGAGGGGAGACCTTATCACCCTCTACAACTACCTGAAAGGAGGTTGTAGAGAGATGGGGGCTGACCTCTTCTCCCTGGTGACAAGTGATAGGATGAGAGGAAACGGGTTCAAGTTATGTCAGGGGAGGTTTAGATTGCATATTAGGAAATATTTTTTCACTAAAAGGGTTATTAACCATTGGAATAGGCTGGCCAGGGAGGTGGTGGATTCACCATCCCTGGAGGTGTTTAAAAAAAAGGGTAGATGTGGTACTTAGGTGTAGGAATGTATCTGAGAGAAAATGGTCATGTGAGCCAGCCTCCCTACTATGAGAGATTAGATTAAGAGCAAAACAGGTGGTAGAAGATGGAATTAGTACATGGGAAAAATGGGAACTGAGAAGGTAGAAAACATGTTGTGCTAATGACTAAGCAATTTACTATGTGAATTCTTGTAACCAATCTGATCTGTGAATGAACTTCATGGACAGCGCGTGGACAGTGTAACTAGCTAATCAGAAGTAAGCAAGTGGCATGTACGGCTACAACACAGGGTATAAAAGATGATGATCTGTGCTTAATAAACGGCTTCTGTTGACTCACGTTGGATCATCTGGAGTCCAGTTATTTCTCCTCAGATGGTGACCCTGACGTGATACCGATCGGCACTTGGCTTGAGCAACGGAATGCGAGGGGCGGAAGACCCAGAAGGAGATCCACCGGCTGGAGGACGGCTCAGCTGGACTGAGACCCGGGCGGATTGGGTGGCAATCCGGAATAGAGGAAACAGACGATGTGGCCACAGACACCCAGAGAGAGGTGAGCAGCCGGGGCAGGAGATGGGGCAACAAGTAACAAAAGAAGACGGGGCTATATTAAGACTTCTCCTGCATATCCTCTCTAAGAGAGGGGTGAAATACGATGAGTGTATGCTCCGAAGGTTGTTAACCTGGTGCAGAGAGAACGGATTCGCACCAGAGCCCCAGACAGCTTTTAAACCATAAATATGGGAGGCTGTTGGGAAAAAACTGTGGGAAGTGATAAGTAAAGGAGACAAAGAGGCATCACCGTTAGCGACGACATGGTGGTTGGTGTTATCAACCTTACAAGCTATGAAGGCGGAGCGAGCCACAGCAGCTGGGGCTTTTGCAGCATTACAACCCACGGGAGGGGGATCGAACAGGCCAGGTCCGAAGGTCGGGGACAATCCCCTGCTGATCCCCTCTGCTCCACCTGAGGCCAATGGAGGAGGCAGAATGTCAGCAGAGAAGGACAGAGCCGGAGCTGTTTGCTCCTGCCATGGCTCGCCTCGCCCCCTCCCCTCCCCAGTCGCCTCCCTGAGATAGAAGTGCTGGTTTTGTATGTCTGCTGTGTAAGTGTGTGTGGGCGCCAGCTTATAGCTGCTGATCAGCATGTGTGCTACTGTTTGTTTTTTGTTGTGTGCAGTGTCGTTAGGTGACTCCACTTGAGCAGGTGTTCTGCCCGGTGTGGTACTGTTCTCATATGCAACTAGGGCTGACACTCCGTCAAGTGAAGAAGTTTGTATATACACAATGTTTAGACGTAAGGCGAGTGCGCCCCAGGTAGATACACCAGGATGGGCTGTAGAACCGATGGGAAGTCCTGAAATATTGGGGGAGTTTTCACCAGCTGACAGGTTTACGGTCTCGGGAACGGCTCGTCCGTGCAGGGAGTATAGCTGGTTGTTTGTCTATAAGATCATGGTTGATTGGGAAAAGGAGTTGAGCCAAAATCTATAGGATGCTCCGTAGGAAAATGAGAAACTGAGCTCTTGTTGCAAAGGCAGACTTTTATGTCAGTTGTAAGTGATGGAAGGGAAAAAAAAAAAGAAAAAAGGAAAAAAAGAGGGGAAAAAAAAAAAGAAACCAAACAGGAACAATTAGATGGGAAATGTGCCACATTAGCACAAATGTATGCCATACGCATTACGAGAAAGCATCAGAAAAAGAGAAATAGGACACCTGATTCAAAGCAGTACCATAGAGATATGTTCTTGGTTTTTTCCTATATGTGTCTATGTTATTGCATGCCTTAGTAGATTGCTCTGTGTTATACCCTGCGAGACTAAAATGAACCCAGCAGAAGCGGTCTCTTGAGAAAGGGGGGGGAATATGGGAAAGCAACGGCAGATCGGTGAGGAGGATTGTAAATACACTCAAGGGACGCACACCTGGGTGCTGGAAAACACATATATCACACCAATTGTTATTCAGTCTCAGGTGCTGACAAGAAAAACATTTGGATGACATAAGCCTGTAATGGACTCACAGACACCTTATCTAGCTGCTTGAGAATCTTGGCCTGTTGTGGAAGAAGATCAAAGCACAGTACCAGCAAGAACAGGGAGTCCACATGCGATCTTGCTAACAAGGACTCTCTTGCTGCCAAGGATTCTTGCTAACAAGGACTCTCTTGCTGCCAAGGATTCTTGCTAACAAGGACTCTCTTGCTGCCAAGGATAAGTTTAACAATGCCACTAGTACAGCTATTTCTGAGTTATTGCTAGATGTAGATAGTATTCGATATGCGACGCTGCAAAACAGAACTGCTACTGATTTTTTGTTTTCAGCTCACAGACATGGTTAAGATTTTAAAGGACTGTATTGTATGAATCTAAGTGACCACTCCAAATCCATCCATGCCCAGTTGCAGGAACTGCACCGACCGAACCAGCAACTTGTGGAGACCGCTGGGTGAAATCTCTTTGCTAGATGGACGTGGGGGTGCGGTTGGTTGAAGCAAATTATACTCAGGGCCTGTGTGGAAGAAATTTGTCTGTTATGTTTAGTATGCTGTTTGCCGTGTTTAATAAGCATTACATGATCAGTTGTAGATGCCGCTTTGCATCGTACCCTTGTACGAGTTGTAGAATATGTTGTTCTAAAAACTATGTGTGTATCCATGAGAACCTGACCTTCACAGAAGAAGATAACAAGAGGGGATTACAACAATGTAGTGATGTATCAGACAGCCGCTGTTAGCAAAGCTGGATCATGAGTTTGGTGAGACTCGCTGCATACGCTGGCCACGCATGCAGCGACTCTAGCCTGTACTTTTCTACTCAATCCAGTGCAGGAGAGTCTGGTGGGACTTGCTGCGTGCACTGGCCGTGCATGCAGTGACTCTAGCCTGTACTTCTCCACTCAGTCCAGTGCAGGATATAGGGGGGCTGTCTCGAGTCAGAGAGGGGGAAAGAGACATGAGCGTACTTTGAGGATACAGGGGATGACCTGATGCACTGTGTCTGCCCCACCCATAAGTTTTATGTTCATTAACCCCAACAGCTCAGAAGACATTACAGCATGTTGCAAGATAAGATATAGTCTACTACTGCTGCAAGACGCATTGAACACCTTCCTACAAGAATTTCAACTTCATGCCCTGATAGGACAGTGGGATGATGCACTCGCAAAGAGCCTGACTGCATTTGCATTAGAGTGGGTATTTTTGCCAATTATCAGCAACTGGCTCCTCTGCTATCATTTGCGGGGGTTAACCCGCTTACACCTGATGAACTTCGGCAATCCGATGTTATGCGCATTATGGAATTTGGACATGTTTCAGTTGATTTGTTTTCTCACTTTATTGTAGCTACTGCTCATACAGGAGAGAAGGCTTGTGATGTTATTCGACATTGGTTGCAATGCATTGCAGTCATGGGAGTACCGAAAACTATAAAAACTGATAATGAACCAGCTTATGTGTCCGCTACAGTACAGGTCTTTTTTTTTTTTTTTTTACAGATATGGGGTATTAAACGTGTCACCAGTATTCCTCATTCCCTGACTGGGCAAGCAATTGTGGAGCATATGCATCATACTTTAAAAACCATGCTTGCTAAACAAAAAAGGGGGAATCCCATAGGTATGACACCTCAAGAGTGACTGTATAAAGAAACTCATGTTTTAAATTTTCTAAACATGTCTTCTTTGTTATCCACAGCAGTAGATCGACATTTTGTAAGAACTGTTGAATGGCCTGAACAACCGAAGGTGTATTATAAGCACCTTAAATCGGGGTGCATGCTAACCACAGATAATACTGCAACAAATAGAAGTTGTGAGCGAGACAATTCTGTAATGATTTGTACTTCTCATCCGTATGTTTGCTTTGGCTCAAAATGCAAGTATACGAGAATATAATCAGTCTTATTGTGTAAATTTAACGCGAGTAAGGTATAAAACAGCAGTAATATGGATAGGGAACTGGCAAAATGCTTTAAAAACATGTCTTTCTCTGTATTGTGATTGGGAGTACAACCCTCGCAGACTTTGTGTTACATCTCTCCCCTGGAATATGTTGCTACATGGCTGAGAAATGGTTAAACACCATCTCCAAGGTGCTTTTGACATGTCGTTGCAACAAAATATTCGTCCTTTACATGATCAGCTAAAAGCTGAAATACTAAAGATTCAAGACTTAATGAACTGCAATGTATTTGAAATATTACAAAAGGATTTCTCGTGGGTAAATCCAAAGAAACTGGCTTTCTGGGCTAAATTTAGGAATCTGGGTATTTATTGCCTTAGCAGGGTTCTTTTTGATTCTGTTTTTAATTGTGTTTAGTATATAACCTGCTAGGAGCGTCACAACGAGTAGAAGCACAAGTCATGGCGACCTTGTTAATAAATGGTCTGGTATTAAACAAAAAAGGGGGAGATATGGCAGATCTACGAGCAGAGGCCTGCGTACGGCCAGAGACACAGTGAGCAGAGCACACAGTAAACACAGAGCCAAGAGAACAGTTCATACCTTCACTCCATCCTGTGACGACCATATAACATTTTCGAATCTCGGACAAAGAATAGGGCTAAGTATTCTTCCCTCGCTAGGAACAGCAACAGCATTAAATATGTTGAATAAATAAGCTTTATCTGTTTACTTGCCCAACGCCGTACAACTGAAATCATATCTAGCTTGCTTACTGATGTTGATAGCATTCGGCATGCTGTGTTGCAAAATCGAGGGGCTATTGATTTTTTGCTGTTAGCTCAGGGTCATGGATGTGAAGATTTTGAAGGTATGTATTGTATGAACCTTTCTGACCACTCCTCATCCATTCATAAGCAGTTACGGGATCTGAAGGATAACATGTCCAAATTAAACGTGGTCAAAAATGGTTTCGATGATTGGTTAAACTCATGGGGTACAACGGGATGATTATCAGACTTACTAAAGCAAGGGCTCATGCTATTGTTGGTTATATTATTATTGATTATGGTAGCCTCGTGGGTTCTCTGCAAAGTGACTGACATGATAGAAAATGCCATGCATAAGGTCTCGCTGGCTCAAGAAGAAAAAGGGGGTATTGTAGGAATGTATCTGAGAGAAAATGGTCATGTGAACCAGCCTCTCTACTATGAGAGATTAGATTAAGAGCAAAACAGGTGGTAGAAGATGGAATTAGTACATGGGAAAAATGGGAACTGAGAAGGTAGGAAACGTGCTAATGACTAAGCAATTTACTATGTGAATTCTTGTAACCAATCTGATCTGTGAATGAACTTCATGGACAGCGCGTGGACAGTGTAACTAGCTAATCAGAAGTAAGCAAGTGGCATGTACGGCTACAACACAGGGTATAAAAGATGATGATCTGTGCTTAATAAACGGCTTCTGTTGATTCACATTGAATCGTCTGGAGTCCAGTTATTTCTCCTCAGTTAGGGACATGGTTTAGAGGTGGTTTTGGTCAGGGTAGGTTAATGGTTGGACTTGATGATCTTAAAGGTCGCTTCCAACCTCAGCGATTCTATGATTCTATATTGCAGCCCAAGGCTCCACAGGTCTAGGTACTTACGCTAAGCAAAACTTTGGGCTGTGACACTATGTCACATATACGGACTTGGGAAGTCTTCTGAGGGAAGGAGAGGGGTGCGCGAAGTCCGCGACAAAGCTGAATATGTGCTAAGGGTAACCTCAGAGGCATCTATAGCTGTTGTGACATGATGAGAAGGGTCCTGAATGGGCCATAGGGACGGAAGAAGGTACAGGGACACGAGGAGGAAAGTGGAGGGGGGCGGTGGAACGGAGTGCAGATGTCCTCAGGAGGCTGGGGACCAAATGGAAGCATCCTAGATGGCACAGAGGGTGATAACAGGGCTCTGAGGCACAAACACAGCCAAGGACGGGTTTCTGAGAGAAAGAGCTCAGACATAAAATTTTATAAGTCACAGGAATTAAGAAAATAAGAAAAAAAATTTAAAGAATAGAAATGGTGAACTCAAAACACTTAGAAAGAAAATCAAAAAACAGAGGGCATGAAGGAAACACAAGAAACAATTAAAAAGAAAGACAGCAAAGGAGGTAAGCGTAAACGGAAAATCTTAAGAGCGTCTGTGATTAAAGGAGCAAGGAAACGAATTACAGAATAACAATGGCAAACTAAATCGGAGACATAGAAACAAAAATTAAAAAGCAACAGTGTTAAGGAAAGACAATAAATAATTTTAAAATGACAGCAAAGAGAACAAAAGTATACATAGCAAGAACACTGAAAAAGCGGTAGCCAGTAGAGTAAATAAAGAGAAATATTACAAAATAGGGATGGCGAACAAAGACAGATGTAGAAAGACAATTTTAAATGCAACAGCAGAAAGGAAAGACAGGAAATGATGCAATGAAAAGATAAGCCATAAAGACAACAAACAAGACAAAAAAACCCCAAAACTTAAGAAGTGATGGGGATTGGGGAAACAAAACAAAATAATTAGGAAACACGGACAGCAAACTGCAACGGAGATGTAGAAAGAAAATTTTAAAAAGCCTCTGCATTAAAGAAATAAGAAAAAAATTAAAAATATACCCAGTGCACCAGATAAAAATGGACAAAAAGAACCTTTTAAAAGCAAGACTGATGACAGAAAGAAAGGAAAAAAATTAAAAACATAGCAAGAGCAAAATAAATACAAAAGTGTAAACGCAAAGGAGTAAAAGACCAATACAGAACAAACAAAAAATTGGTATTAGCAGCTTCATAAAAGTAGACACAGAATTTTTAAAGCGAGGGGGTAAGAGAAAGACAGGAAAAATTAAAAAGTGAAAATGGCAAACTGGATAAAAGTTGATAGAAAATTTAAAAAACAAACAGATTAAGAAAACAGGGAGCAAAAAAAAAAAAATAGGCTCAAACAACTGAATAAATAAAGACAATGAAACAAAATTGGAAAAGTAACAAAGTAGAGCACAGGCAAAAAGAATTAAAAAACACAGACAGGAATCTGGGTAAATGGAGACACAGAAAGAAGATCTGGAAAGCAACGGGGTACTGGCCATACAGGTAGGCAGCCATTTAAATAGCAGGAGCTGGAGTCGGACCAACAGCCACAGGACACTGGAAGAGGGATGCGGGGTGGAGCAGAGGGAGTCACTGGAATTAGAGACAGGTTGCTGGGTAGAGGGAGACCTACAAATGCAATTTTCACAAGCAATAGCGAAGAAGGCAGTGGGGGAAGAATAAAATAAGAGCGGAAGGGGAGCTGGGAAGGCAGAGGCACAGAAAGGAAATGGAGAAGGGGAGAAAGAACATGCTGGCATTAAGCAGAAGAGCAAAAAGCTTTGGGGAGCCAGAAGCTGGGACAAGCAAGGCGGCAGGCTGAAATCAGAAGAGGCACGGCAGGGAAAGGCCTGGACATGCACAAGAGGGCACATGACTCACCGCAGCTCCTGGCACGTGTGGGAGACCTTCGCTGCTCACAGGCTTCTCTCTCTGCCCCTTCGTCCTCTGTGGTACGGGCAGCCTGACGACCCTTGCCCACCTAGGAGCGGGCAGGGGGTGCCTCGACGCTCTTGTCCCACGAAGCTCACACGCGCAGCCGACGAAGGCAGCGAGCTCCCGGCACTCTGTGCTGGTGGTGCCCTCGGTCAGGGATGGCTGGGAGGGATCCTTCCTCGCTGCGGGGACCGTCCATTCCTGGCTGGAGGCACCTGCCTGTCGGAACCCCCTTTGTTTGACTCCTCAGCCAGCGCTCGCAGGCAGCTGTGCCCAGGCAGCCCCCTTAGAAGTTAGAGGCCCTTGGCAAAGCAGACCCATCCCCAGGGCAGCCTTTCTTTTTAAGCCCTTGGCCCAGCCCATGCTCACCTCATGGGTCCCACCTGGGCTGCCTCAGCCCCAGCTGGACCCCATTGGGAACAGGGGCCATTGCCAAAGCCCCACAGCACATCACCCCCTCCCCTGAGCCTCTCCCCGACCACCAGCTCTGCATCTTCTTCCTAGATGCTCTCCCTCCACTTTTAGGGGGAACCCCATGTGACACACACCGCCCACGCCACAACAAAGTCTTGTTTTGATTTACAACTACCATCCAGAGCAACACTACAACCTGCCATTAAAAAAAGAAACAAAAAGCAAAAAACACAAACCCACAAACATTACACCCCACACAAAGCAGCCTTAACAGGTTTGAGATGCAGTCTGCTTCACTACTGCTGAACAGCTCTGCTCATCCCAAAAAAAAAACCCTAATAAAAGAGCTGCCCACACCACCTGCTGATGGCTACTTGATGGGAGTTGACTGTACCACCTTTGCCTCAACAGTATCATTAGATCAACGTATTACCCATAGACTCTTGCTGCTCTTCCCCCTACCCCTGACTCTACGCGACCGGGCAGAGCAGCTCCAAGCCCACCACACACAAGCACAGACCAACATTACACACAACACTACAAACAATGCACCTCACAGATCAGAGAAAACTCTAAGCAAGAAGGATGACACTCCGATGTAAGTGATTGTCAGGCAAGAAGACCTCTGGGCCCATGACGGTGACATGAGAAGCCTCTAGGGAAAGACCAGGAAATGAGGACAACGTAATGGCCCGGGACAACAAGCGACTCTCAGACTGAGAAGATGTATGCGCAGGAAGCCGGTCTTCAAGACCTAAGAACTTAAGGATGCATGGAAGAAGTCCCAGTCACTGAAAACGGATGGCTAGAGAACAGAGCTGCTCCCGCAGCCAGGAACAACACTGTAAATGAGGACCGTCCAGAAACTTCTGAGTTTCTAAAGACCCAGCCGCGCTTTAAGCTTATGATGCAAGAAAAGCAGCACCTGACTGGGGTAATGCCAATGCGTACAGGCATTCAAGGCTCTAGGGATGGTGCCTGAAGTACAGACCACGCTCCTCAAGTGGAAAGAGAACATCGAGACCCAAGGAAGGACAGAAAACACACCACACAAACAACACGATGGACACAGGCTGGAACCGCCCTGCCCGGCTCATGCTAGCATCGTGCTGAAGACTAACCCGCTCCCTTTACCTGCCCAAAGGGGACTGCTCCAGCCCTCTGCCCTTCTCTAACTTTAAGACGCCTCCCTGCAACTCCCAAACTTCTCCCCTCTTCCCAAGCCCTCCCCAGCTCTGGCCGCTCAACTTAGCTTTCAGACGGCTGGAGGTCTTAAATCCCACGTCCATGGAGGGAAGAAGTCCCAGTCACTGAAAACAGATGGTTAGAGAACAGAGCGCATTTAGAAACATAAACACAGTGATTCCACAAGGGCACCTGTGCACGTGATGGCACTTTACCAGATGCAAGATGTAACATTATACAGGGCAGTACAAGGCTAATACACAGTCAAATAAGGCGCAACCCATCGCAAAATTCATGATACAGTGTAGTACTATGACAGAATGTCACAAAAGATGAAGAAAACAATGATACAGCAATAAAATACAATACGTAACAGAATACAGGGCAGTACAAGCAAATACACAATCAAATAAAGAACTAATTACAAAACTCAAAATACAGTGCTGTACAATCCCAGACAGTCTCAGGTGGCGGTAAAGACACTTACAGGGGAATAGAGTTCAAGACGTAACTCCAAACAGGCTGGTACAAGGCAATACAGGGTCAAATAGAGTACAACAGCCTAAGAAG
The DNA here is from genome assembly GCF_028500815.1 of Rissa tridactyla. Classification (NCBI taxonomy): domain Eukaryota; kingdom Metazoa; phylum Chordata; class Aves; order Charadriiformes; family Laridae; genus Rissa; species Rissa tridactyla. Next base: position 65,238 of record NW_026529601.1, read on the forward strand.
CTCTCAATACAGTGCCTGTCAATGCCAGAATACATCAGATGGCTCGCGGCACGGTGAGAGGGCAATACAACGCAAGACAACGCAAGACTTTAGGAAAATACAGGGCAGTACAAGGCAATACGTCGTCAAAGATAGAACAACCGATCAAAAACACCCTCAGTTGAGTGCCGTACAATCCCAGAGAGTCTAAAAGGACAGTTAAGAAAATTTCATGGCAACACAACGCACAATGTAACACAATACAGGGCACTACAAGGCAATACAGAACAATATAAAAAACAACCTATCAAAACCCCACAATACGTTGCGGTACAATCCCACACGGTCTCAGGTGGCGGTCGAGACAGTTATGGGGCAACACAATCCGAGATGCAACAGTACACAACAGAGTAGAATGGAATACGCAGTCAAATAAATAGCAACCCATTAAAACAAACAAACCACAATACAGTGCAGGACAACACAAAAAATAAATGAGATGGCACTCAAGACAGAGCAAAACAATGCAAGAAGTAACAAAAGAGAGGGGCGTACCGTGAAATACAGAGTCAAATAAACAACCAATTAAGTATCCTGCAATGCAGTGCGCTGCAATGCCAAAATACGTCAGACAGCAGTCGAGGAAACGACAGAGCTATGCAATGGAAGACATAACAACACAGGGTGGTACAACACCAAAATGTATCAGATGGCACTCAGAACAATAACACGGCAATACAATGCAAGATGCAAGAATACAAGGCGGTAACAAGGCAATACATGGTCAAATACAGAACCACCAATAAAACCTGCACAATACAGATCGCTACAATCCCAGAATGTCTAAAGTGACAGTGACCGGAATGACGGGGCAATACAATGCAAGATACAGCACTAGACAGGGCAATATGCAGCAACACACCTTCAAATAAAGAACAGCCGACTAAAAAACGCACAATACGCACCAGTGCAATGCAGGAACAGATCAGATGGCAGTCAGGGCGATTACAGGGCAATACAATGCAAAACGTGATGCCATAAAAAACAGTACAAGGCAATAGGCAGTTGTGGCAGGCAGAGCGATTCACTTCACTCCTAAGAGAGAAGGGGAGAAACATTTAGAAACACACACACAGGGATTCAACAAAGGTAGCATTGCACGTGGCAGCGCTTCACCAGACTGCACGGCCACGTACCCTGGGTTATTTACTGCCTAGGGGCCACTCACATCAACAACCGCCCCTTAAAAAAAAACGACAGCTCAGTGCAGCACCCTGCCAGAATATACATCACGTGGCACTCAGGACAATTACATGGCAATACAATGCCAAACGTAACACAACACAGGGCAGCACAATGCAAAACAGAATGAAAGAAAGAACAACCTGACAAAACCCCTACATACCCGTCAGTACCATCCCACAGGGCGTCACGTGGCGGTCGAGACAGTTACGGGACAACAGAATCCGAGACGTAACATTACACAGCGCAGTACAGTGCAATAGTCAGTCAAATAAACAACCCGCGAAGGGACCCACAACACTGCGCGTTCCAACGCCAACAGATGTCAGACAGCAGGCAAGATACCGACAGAGCAATACAGCGCACAACGTAAGACAACAGAGGACGGTCTAATGCTCAGACGCATCAGATGGCAGTCAAAACAATGACGCGGCAATACAATTCGAGACCCAACACAAAGGCGGTAGCATGGCAATACACGGTGGTCAAAGAAAGAGCACCCGGTAAAACCCCCACGATACAGATGGCTACTATCCCAGAGTGTCTACAATGACAGTGAAGAGAACGACAGGGAAATGCAACGCAAGACAGAACGCCATACAGGGCACTGCAAGGCAATACGCAGCCAAATCAAGAACAAACGTTTAAAAAAACCGCAAGACCGAGCGGCACATACCGGGACGGATCAGACGGTCGTCAGGGCGATTACAGGGCAATACAATGCAAGACAAAACACAACACGGGGCAGGACGAGGCAAGAGGCAGTCAAATAATGAACCGCCGATCGAAAACCCACAGACGAGTGCGCTGCAATCCCGGTCGCAGATGGCGCTCCATAAAATGACTGAGCAATAGAATCCAAGACATAACATTATACGGTGCGGTAGAACGCAATATGCAGTCAAACAGAGAACAACCCATTACAAAACTGACGAGACAGCGCGCTATAAGGAGAGACCATATCAGATATCCATCAAGACGGTTCCAGAGCAATACAATGCAAGACCTAACAGTATACCGGGCAGTACAATCCGATACACGGCGAAATAAAAAGAAAACGAGTCCAGAACTGCATACATAACTGACGAGACAGCGCACTGCAATGAGAGACCATATCAGATATCAATCAAGACGGGTCCAGAGCAATACAATGCAAGACCTAACAGTATACCGGGCTCTACAATATGATACACCGTGAAAGAAAAAGAAAACGAGCGCAGAACTGCACGGTCTTGAGAATTTTTTAACACGATGGCTGAAATGACAATCCAAACAATGACAGGGTAATCCAACACCAGACATAGCACTATACGGGTCAGCACAACCCAATACCCGCTCAAATAATCAGCAAACATTTCTAGGACTGCACAGGATGGGGAATTGTTTAACAAATACACAGTTCAATAAACAACAGCCAATTGTCGGACTGCAGTGGACTGTGAAAGTTTTAAACACAAAGTCTAAAGTCACAAACCCGACAATGACAGGACAATACAATGCGAGACAGCGTAACAGCGTACATGGCAGTACAATGCCATACACCGTCAAATAGAAAACAGCTGATGAAGGAAGTGACAATATGGTGGCATACAATGGCAGAATAGATCAGATGACGGTCAAGACAACAACAGAGCCACACAACGCAAGACGTAACACCACACGGCGACAGACAAGGCAAGATGCAGTTGTGGCGGGCAGAGCGATTCACTTCACTCCTAAGAGAGAAGGAAACATTTAGAAACACGCACACAGGGATTCAACAAAGGTAGCAGTGCACGTGACAGCGCTTCACCAGATTGCACGGCCACGTACCCCGGGTTATTTACTGCCTGGGGGCCAGGGTCAGACGAGCTGTCAGGGAGACCCTCCCCTTGAGTCACGAGGCGCGGAAAGGACCCCCTTGCTTTCTAAACTCCTTCTCCGACAGGAGTCTAGCTGCGGCTGGATCCCATCCTTGCCCCGGCCTTGGGCAACCCTTTCCCTCTAAAGGATTCTATCTGCGCCATCAACCCGTTCTACCACTCAGCTAAGATTGCAAAGCTCTGCATGCTATTAGTCACTTACCCAGACTCTGCTGCGGCAAGGCGTCTCTCAGCCTCGAGGAGCAGAAACTTACGTGAGCGTCCCCGCTCAAGCGGAGGAGGTGGCGAACAGGCCGCTGACGGGCAGGAAGGCTCCAAGGGCTCTCTTCCTGTCCACTATCTGTAGAGGCAGCTAATTGACTTCTAGTCAGATCAGCCTGGGAACAAAATAGCTCAGTCCCCACTCCAGAAGGAGTGTTGACTCTGTTGCCTGCGGGGAGGAGAGAAAGGGGGCTTGGGGGGGTGACGGGGTGGGAAGCGGCAGGGGGCAGGGCACCGCACCACCACACCGGTCAAACAAAGAACAACCGATTCAATAATTCACAACACAGTGCAGTACAATCCCAGACAGTCTAAAACAACAGTCGAAACAATGATAGACCAATACAATGCAAGACATAACACACCACGGGGCAGCATGAGGCAATACGCAGCCAAATTAAGAACAACCGATCAACACACCCACGATAGAGTGCAGTCCTGCGACAGAATGTTTCAAGTGACCGTCAAAACAACGATGGGGCAATGCAATGCAATGCCTAACAATACAGGACGCTACGATGGAACACACAACCCAAGAACTCATTCAGAAACTCACAATACAGCGCAGTACAATCCCAGACAAGCTAAAATAACAAGCAAGACAACGTCAGGGCAATACAATGCAAGACAAAGTTACACAGGGCAGTACAACGCCATACACAATCAAATAAAGAACAGCCAAGGAAAGAATTCACGGTACAGTGCCATACAATGACAGACTATCACTCAGACGGCAGTCGAGACAACGACACAGCAACACAACGCAAGGCGTAACACAATACGGGGCACTACAAGACACTGCACGGTCAAAGAAACAACAACTTATTAGAGAAGTCACAATACAGTGCAGTCCTCTGACAGAACGTCTATAAAAAGACCGTCTAGACAACGACAGGGTAATACAACGCAAGAGGAAACACGATACAGGGCACTACAAGGCAAAACACACTCACATCAACAACCGCCCCTTAAAAAAAAACGACAGCTCAGTGCAGCACCCTGCCAGAATATACATCACGTGGCACTCAGGACAATTACATGGCAATACAATGCCAAACGTAACACAACACAGGGCAGCACAATGCAAAACAGAATGAAAGAAAGAACAACCTGACAAAACCCCTACATACCCGTCAGTACCATCCCACAGGGCATCACGTGGCGGTCGAGACAGTTACGGGACAACAGAATCCGAGACGTAACATTACACAGCGCAGTACAGTGCAATAGTCAGTCAAATAAACAACCCGCGAAGGGACCCACAACACTGCGCGTTCCAACGCCAACAGATGTCAGACAGCAGGCAAGATACCGACAGAGCAATACAGCGCACAACGTAAGACAACAGAGGACGGTCTAATGCTCAGACGCATCAGATGGCAGTCAAAACAATGACGCGGCAATACAATTCGAGACCCAACACAAAGGCGGTAGCATGGCAATACACGGTGGTCAAAGAAAGAGCACCCGGTAAAACCCCCACGATACAGATGGCTACTATCCCAGAGTGTCTACAATGACAGTGAAGAGAACGACAGGGAAACGCAACGCAAGACAGAACGCCATACAGGGCACTGCAAGGCAATACGCAGCCAAATCAAGAACAAAAGTTTAAAAAAACCGCAAGACCGAGCGGCACATACCGGAACGGATCAGACGGTCGTCAGGGCGATTACAGGGCAATACAATGCAAGACAAAACACAACACGGCGCAGGACGAGGCAAGAGGCAGTCAAATAATGAACCGCCGATCGAAAACCCACAGACGAGTGCGCTGCAATCCCGGTCGCAGATGGCACTCCATAAAATGACTGAGCAATAGAATCCAAGACATAACATTATACGGTGCGGTAGAACGCAATATGCAGTCAAACAGAGAACAACCCATTACAAAACTGACGAGACAGCGCGCTATAAGGAGAGACCATATCAGATATCAATCAAGACGGGTCCAGAGCAATACAATGCAAGACCTAACAGTATACCGGGCTCTACAATATGATACACCGTGAAAGAAAAAGAAAACGAGCGCAGAACTGCACGGTCTTGAGAATTTTTTAACACGATGGCTGAAATGACAATCCAAACAATGACAGGGTAATCCAACACCAGACATAGCACTATACGGGTCAGCACAACCCAATACCCGCTCAAATAATCAGCAAACATTTCTAGGACTGCACAGGATGGGGAATTGTTTAACGAATACACAGTTCAATAAACAACAGCCAATTGTCGGACTGCAGTGGACTGTGAAAGTTTTAAACACAAAGTCTAAAGTCACAAACCCGACAATGACAGGACAATACAATGCGAGACAGCGTAACAGCGTACATGGCAGTACAATGCCATACACCGTCAAATAGAAAACAGCTGATGAAGGAAGTGACAATATGGTGGCATACAATGGCAGAATAGATCAGATGACGGTCAAGACAACAACAGAGCCACACAACGCAAGACGTAACACCACACGGCGACAGACAAGGCAAGATGCAGTTGTGGCGGGCAGAGCGATTCACTTCACTCCTAAGAGAGAAGGAAACATTTAGAAACACGCACACAGGGATTCAACAAAGGTAGCAGTGCACGTGACAGCGCTTCACCAGATTGCACGGCCACGTACCCCGGGTTATTTACTGCCTGGGGGCCAGGGTCAGACGAGCTGTCAGGGAGACCCTCCCCTTGAGTCACGAGGCGCGGAAAGGACCCCCTTGCTTTCTAAACTCCTTCTCCGAGAGGAGTCTAGCTGCGGCTGGATCCCATCCTTGCCCCGGCCTTGGGCAACCCTTTCCCTCTAAAGGATTCTATCTGCGCCATCAACCCGTTCTACCACTCAGCTAAGATTGCAAAGCTCTGCATGCTATTAGTCACTTACCCAGATTCTGCTGCGGCAAGGCGTCTCTCAACCTCGAGGAGCAGAAACTTACGTGAGCGTCCCCGCTCAAGCGGAGGAGGTGGCGAACAGGCCGCTGACGGGCAGGAAGGCTCCAAGGGCTCTCTTCCTGTCCGCTATCTGTAGAGGCAGCTAATTGACTTCTAGTCAGATCAGCCTGGGAACAAAATAGCTCAGTCCCCACTCCAGAAGGAGTGTTGACTCTGTTGCCTGCGGGGAGGAGAGAAAGGGGGCTTGGGGGGGTGACGGGGTGGGAAGCGGCAGGGGGCAGGGCACCGCACCACCACACCGGTCAAACAAAGAACAACCGATTCAATAATTCACAACACAGTGCAGTACAATCCCAGACAGTCTAAAACAACAGTCGAAACAATGATAGACCAATACAATGCAAGACATAACACACCATGGGGCAGCATGAGGCAATACGCAGCCAAATTAAGAACAACCGATCAACACACCCACGATAGAGTGCAGTCCTGCGACAGAATGTTTCAAGTGACCGTCAAAACAACGATGGGGCAATGCAATGCAACGCCTAACAATACAGGACGCTACGATGGAACACACAACCCAAGAACTCATTCAGAAACTCACAATACAGCGCAGTACAATCCCAGACAAGCTAAAATAACAAGCAATACGACGTCAGGGCAATACAATGCAAGACAAAGTTACACAGGGCAGTACAACGCCATACACAATCAAATAAAGAACAGCCAAGGAAAGAATTCACGGTACAGTGCCATACAATGCCAGACTATCACTCAGACGGCAGTCGAGACAACGACACAGCAACACAACGCAAGGCGTAACACAATACGGGGCACTACAAGACACTGCACGGTCAAAGAAACAACAACCTATTAGAGAAGTCACAATACAGTGCAGTCCTCTGACAGAACGTCTATAAAAAGACCGTCTAGACAACGACAGGGTAATACAACGCAAGACGAAACACGATACAGGGCACTACAAGGCAAAACACACTCACATCAACAACCGCCCCTTAAAAAAAAACGACAGCTCAGTGCAGCACCCTGCCAGAATATACATCACGTGGCACTCAGGACAATTACATGGCAATACAATGCCAAACGTAACACAACACAGGGCAGCACAATGCAAAACAGAATGAAAGAAAGAACAACCTGACAAAACCCCTACATACCCGTCAGTACCATCCCACAGGGCGTCACGTGGCGGTCGAGACAGTTACGGGACAACAGAATCCGAGACGTAACATTACACAGCGCAGTACAGTGCAATAGTCAGTCAAATAAACAACCCGCGAAGGGACCCACAACACTGCGCGTTCCAACGCCAACAGATGTCAGACAGCAGGCAAGATACCGACAGAGCAATACAGCGCACAACGTAAGACAACAGAGGACGGTCTAATGCTCAGACGCATCAGATGGCAGTCAAAACAATGACGCGGCAATACAATTCGAGACCCAACACAAAGGCGGTAGCATGGCAATACACGGTGGTCAAAGAAAGAGCACCCGGTAAAACCCCCACGATACAGATGGCTACTATCCCAGAGTGTCTACAATGACAGTGAAGAGAACGACAGGGAAATGCAACGCAAGACAGAACGCCATACAGGGCACTGCAAGGCAATACGCAGCCAAATCAAGAACAAACGTTTAAAAAAACCGCAAGACCGAGCGGCACATACCGGGACGGATCAGACGGTCGTCAGGGCGATTACAGGGCAATACAATGCAAGACAAAACACAACACGGGGCAGGACGAGGCAAGAGGCAGTCAAATAATGAACCGCCGATCGAAAACCCACAGACGAGTGCGCTGCAATCCCGGTCGCAGATGGCGCTCCATAAAATGACTGAGCAATAGAATCCAAGACATAACATTATACGGTGCGGTAGAACGCAATATGCAGTCAAACAGAGAACAACCCATTACAAAACTGACGAGACAGCGCGCTATAAGGAGAGACCATATCAGATATCCATCAAGACGGTTCCAGAGCAATACAATGCAAGACCTAACAGTATACCGGGCAGTACAATCCGATACACGGCGAAATAAAAAGAAAACGAGTCCAGAACTGCATACATAACTGACGAGACAGCGCACTGCAATGAGAGACCATATCAGATATCAATCAAGACGGGTCCAGAGCAATACAATGCAAGACCTAACAGTATACCGGGCTCTACAATATGATACACCGTGAAAGAAAAAGAAAACGAGCGCAGAACTGCACGGTCTTGAGAATTTTTTAACACGATGGCTGAAATGACAATCCAAACAATGACAGGGTAATCCAACACCAGACATAGCACTATACGGGTCAGCACAACCCAATACCCGCTCAAATAATCAGCAAACATTTCTAGGACTGCACAGGATGGGGAATTGTTTAACGAATACACAGTTCAATAAACAACAGCCAATTGTCGGACTGCAGTGGACTGTGAAAGTTTTAAACACAAAGTCTAAAGTCACAAACCCGACAATGACAGGACAATACAATGCGAGACAGCGTAACAGCGTACATGGCAGTACAATGCCATACACCGTCAAATAGAAAACAGCTGATGAAGGAAGTGACAATATGGTGGCATACAATGGCAGAATAGATCAGATGACGGTCAAGACAACAACAGAGCCACACAACGCAAGACGTAACACCACACGGCGACAGACAAGGCAAGATGCAGTTGTGGCGGGCAGAGCGATTCACTTCACTCCTAAGAGAGAAGGAAACATTTAGAAACACGCACACAGGGATTCAACAAAGGTAGCAGTGCACGTGACAGCGCTTCACCAGATTGCACGGCCACGTACCCCGGGTTATTTACTGCCTGGGGGCCAGGGTCAGACGAGCTGTCAGGGAGACCCTCCCCTTGAGTCACGAGGCGCGGAAAGGACCCCCTTGCTTTCTAAACTCCTTCTCCGAGAGGAGTCTAGCTGCGGCTGGATCCCATCCTTGCCCCGGCCTTGGGCAACCCTTTCCCTCTAAAGGATTCTATCTGCGCCATCAACCCGTTCTACCACTCAGCTAAGATTGCAAAGCTCTGCATGCTATTAGTCACTTACCCAGATTCTGCTGCGGCAAGGCGTCTCTCAGCCTCGAGGAGCAGAAACTTACGTGAGCGTCCCCGCTCAAGCGGAGGAGGTGGCGAACAGGCCGCTGACGGGCAGGAAGGCTCCAAGGGCTCTCTTCCTGTCCACTATCTGTAGAGGCAGCTAATTGACTTCTAGTCAGATCAGCCTGGGAACAAAATAGCTCAGTCCCCACTCCAGAAGGAGTGTTGACTCTGTTGCCTGCGGGGAGGAGAGAAAGGGGGCTTGGGGGGGTGACGGGGTGGGAAGCGGCAGGGGGCAGGGCACCGCACCACCACACCGGTCAAACAAAGAACAACCGATTCAATAATTCACAACACAGTGCAGTACAATCCCAGACAGTCTAAAACAACAGTCGAAACAATGATAGACCAATACAATGCAAGACATAACACACCACGGGGCAGCATGAGGCAATACGCAGCCAAATTAAGAACAACCGATCAACACACCCACGATAGAGTGCAGTCCTGCGACAGAATGTTTCAAGTGACCGTCAAAACAACGATGGGGCAATGCAATGCAATGCCTAACAATACAGGACGCTACGATGGAACACACAACCCAAGAACTCATTCAGAAACTCACAATACAGCGCAGTACAATCCCAGACAAGCTAAAATAACAAGCAAGACAACGTCAGGGCAATACAATGCAAGACAAAGTTACACAGGGCAGTACAACGCCATACACAATCAAATAAAGAACAGCCAAGGAAAGAATTCACGGTACAGTGCCATACAATGACAGACTATCACTCAGACGGCAGTCGAGACAACGACACAGCAACACAACGCAAGGCGTAACACAATACGGGGCACTACAAGACACTGCACGGTCAAAGAAACAACAACCTATTAGAGAAGTCACAATACAGTGCAGTCCTCTGACAGAACGTCTATAAAAAGACCGTCTAGACAACGACAGGGTAATACAACGCAAGAGGAAACACGATACAGGGCACTACAAGGCAAAACACACTCACATCAACAACCGCCCCTTAAAAAAAAACGACAGCTCAGTGCAGCACCCTGCCAGAATATACATCACGTGGCACTCAGGACAATTACATGGCAATACAATGCCAAACGTAACACAACACAGGGCAGCACAATGCAAAACAGAATGAAAGAAAGAACAACCTGACAAAACCCCTACATACCCGTCAGTACCATCCCACAGGGCGTCACGTGGCGGTCGAGACAGTTACGGGACAACAGAATCCGAGACGTAACATTACACAGCGCAGTACAGTGCAATAGTCAGTCAAATAAACAACCCGCGAAGGGACCCACAACACTGCGCGTTCCAACGCCAACAGATGTCAGACAGCAGGCAAGATACCGACAGAGCAATACAGCGCACAACGTAAGACAACAGAGGACGGTCTAATGCTCAGACGCATCAGATGGCAGTCAAAACAATGACGCGGCAATACAATTCGAGACCCAACACAAAGGCGGTAGCATGGCAATACACGGTGGTCAAAGAAAGAGCACCCGGTAAAACCCCCACGATACAGATGGCTACTATCCCAGAGTGTCTACAATGACAGTGAAGAGAACGACAGGGAAACGCAACGCAAGACAGAACGCCATACAGGGCACTGCAAGGCAATACGCAGCCAAATCAAGAACAAACGTTTAAAAAAACCGCAAGACCGAGCGGCACATACCGGAACGGATCAGACGGTCGTCAGGGCGATTACAGGGCAATACAATGCAAGACAAAACACAACACGGCGCAGGACGAGGCAAGAGGCAGTCAAATAATGAACCGCCGATCGAAAACCCACAGACGAGTGCGCTGCAATCCCGGTCGCAGATGGCACTCCATAAAATGACTGAGCAATAGAATCCAAGACATAACATTATACGGTGCGGTAGAACGCAATATGCAGTCAAACAGAGAACAACCCATTACAAAACTGACGAGACAGCGCGCTATAAGGAGAGACCATATCAGATATCAATCAAGACGGGTCCAGAGCAATACAATGCAAGACCTAACAGTATACCGGGCTCTACAATATGATACACCGTGAAAGAAAAAGAAAACGAGCGCAGAACTGCACGGTCTTGAGAATGTTTTAACACGATGGCTGAAATGACAATCCAAACAATGACAGGGTAATCCAACACCAGACATAGCACTATACGGGTCAGCACAACCCAATACCCGCTCAAATAATCAGCAAACATTTCTAGGACTGCACAGGATGGGGAATTGTTTAACGAATACACAGTTCAATAAACAACAGCCAATTGTCGGACTGCAGTGGACTGTGAAAGTTTTAAACACAAAGTCTAAAGTCACAAACCCGACAATGACAGGACAATACAATGCGAGACAGCGTAACAGCGTACATGGCAGTACAATGCCATACACCGTCAAATAGAAAACAGCTGATGAAGGAAGTGACAATATGGTGGCATACAATGGCAGAATAGATCAGATGACGGTCAAGACAACAACAGAGCCACACAACGCAAGACGTAACACCACACGGCGACAGACAAGGCAAGATGCAGTTGTGGCGGGCAGAGCGATTCACTTCACTCCTAAGAGAGAAGGAAACATTTAGAAACACGCACACAGGGATTCAACAAAGGTAGCAGTGCACGTGACAGCGCTTCACCAGATTGCACGGCCACGTACCCCGGGTTATTTACTGCCTGGGGGCCAGGGTCAGACGAGCTGTCAGGGAGACCCTCCCCTTGAGTCACGAGGCGCGGAAAGGACCCCCTTGCTTTCTAAACTCCTTCTCCGACAGGAGTCTAGCTGCGGCTGGATCCCATCCTTGCCCCGGCCTTGGGCAACCCTTTCCCTCTAAAGGATTCTATCTGCGCCATCAACCCGTTCTACCACTCAGCTAAGATTGCAAAGCTCTGCATGCTATTAGTCACTTACCCAGATTCTGCTGCGGCAAGGCGTCTCTCAGCCTCGAGGAGCAGAAACTTACGTGAGCGTCCCCGCTCAAGCGGAGGAGGTGGCGAACAGGCCGCTGACGGGCAGGAAGGCTCCAAGGGCTCTCTTCCTGTCCGCTATCTGTAGAGGCAGCTAATTGACTTCTAGTCAGATCAGCCTGGGAACAAAATAGCTCAGTCCCCACTCCAGAAGGAGTGTTGACTCTGTTGCCTGCGGGGAGGAGAGAAAGGGGGCTTGGGGGGGTGACGGGGTGGGAAGCGGCAGGGGGCAGGGCACCGCACCACCACACCGGTCAAACAAAGAACAACCGATTCAATAATTCACAACACAGTGCAGTACAATCCCAGACAGTCTAAAACAACAGTCGAAACAATGATAGACCAATACAATGCAAGACATAACACACCACGGGGCAGCATGAGGCAATACGCAGCCAAATTAAGAACAACCGATCAACACACCCACGATAGAGTGCAGTCCTGCGACAGAATGTTTCAAGTGACCGTCAAAACAACGATGGGGCAATGCAATGCAATGCCTAACAATACAGGACGCTACGATGGAACACACAACCCAAGAACTCATTCAGAAACTCACAATACAGCGCAGTACAATCCCAGACAAGCTAAAATAACAAGCAAGACAACGTCAGGGCAATACAATGCAAGACAAAGTTACACAGGGCAGTACAACGCCATACACAATCAAATAAAGAACAGCCAAGGAAAGAATTCACGGTACAGTGCCATACAATGACAGACTATCACTCAGACGGCAGTCGAGACAACGACACAGCAACACAACGCAAGGCGTAACACAATACGGGGCACTACAAGACACTGCACGGTCAAAGAAACAACAACCTATTAGAGAAGTCACAATACAGTGCAGTCCTCTGACAGAACGTCTATAAAAAGACCGTCTAGACAACGACAGGGTAATACAACGCAAGACGAAACACGATACAGGGCACTACAAGGCAAAACACACTCACATCAACAACCGCCCCTTAAAAAAAAACGACAGCTCAGTGCAGCACCCTGCCAGAATATACATCACGTGGCACTCAGGACAATTACATGGCAATACAATGCCAAACGTAACACAACACAGGGCAGCACAATGCAAAACAGAATGAAAGAAAGAACAACCTGACAAAACCCCTACATACCCGTCAGTACCATCCCACAGGGCGTCACGTGGCGGTCGAGACAGTTACGGGACAACAGAATCCGAGACGTAACATTACACAGCGCAGTACAGTGCAATAGTCAGTCAAATAAACAACCCGCGAAGGGACCCACAACACTGCGCGTTCCAACGCCAACAGATGTCAGACAGCAGGCAAGATACCGACAGAGCAATACAGCGCACAACGTAAGACAACAGAGGACGGTCTAATGCTCAGACGCATCAGATGGCAGTCAAAACAATGACGCGGCAATACAATTCGAGACCCAACACAAAGGCGGTAGCATGGCAATACACGGTGGTCAAAGAAAGAGCACCCGGTAAAACCCCCACGATACAGATGGCTACTATCCCAGAGTGTCTACAATGACAGTGAAGAGAACGACAGGGAAATGCAACGCAAGACAGAACGCCATACAGGGCACTGCAAGGCAATACGCAGCCAAATCAAGAACAAACGTTTAAAAAAACCGCAAGACCGAGCGGCACATACCGGGACGGATCAGACGGTCGTCAGGGCGATTACAGGGCAATACAATGCAAGACAAAACACAACACGGGGCAGGACGAGGCAAGAGGCAGTCAAATAATGAACCGCCGATCGAAAACCCACAGACGAGTGCGCTGCAATCCCGGTCGCAGATGGCGCTCCATAAAATGACTGAGCAATAGAATCCAAGACATAACATTATACGGTGCGGTAGAACGCAATATGCAGTCAAACAGAGAACAACCCATTACAAAACTGACGAGACAGCGCGCTATAAGGAGAGACCATATCAGATATCAATCAAGACGGTTCCAGAGCAATACAATGCAAGACCTAACAGTATACCGGGCAGTACAATCCGATACACGGCGAAATAAAAAGAAAACGAGTCCAGAACGGCATACATAACTGACGAGACAGCGCACTGCAATGAGAGACCATATCAGATATCAATCAAGACGGGTCCAGAGCAATACAATGCAAGACCTAACAGTATACCGGGCTCTACAATATGATACACCGTGAAAGAAAAAGAAAACGAGCGCAGAACTGCACGGTCTTGAGAATTTTTTAACACGATGGCTGAAATGACAATCCAAACAATGACAGGGTAATCCAACACCAGACATAGCACTATACGGGTCAGCACAACCCAATACCCGCTCAAATAATCAGCAAACATTTCTAGGACTGCACAGGATGGGGAATTGTTTAACGAATACACAGTTCAATAAACAACAGCCAATTGTCGGACTGCAGTGGACTGTGAAAGTTTTAAACACAAAGTCTAAAGTCACAAACCCGACAATGACAGGACAATACAATGCGAGACAGCGTAACAGCGTACATGGCAGTACAATGCCATACACCGTCAAATAGAAAACAGCTGATGAAGGAAGTGACAATATGGTGGCATACAATGGCAGAATAGATCAGATGACGGTCAAGACAACAACAGAGCCACACAACGCAAGACGTAACACCACACGGCGACAGACAAGGCAAGATGCAGTTGTGGCGGGCAGAGCGATTCACTTCACTCCTAAGAGAGAAGGAAACATTTAGAAACACGCACACAGGGATTCAACAAAGGTAGCAGTGCACATGACAGCGCTTCACCAGATTGCACGGCCACGTACCCCGGGTTATTTACTGCCTGGGGGCCAGGGTCAGACGAGCTGTCAGGGAGACCCTCCCCTTGAGTCACGAGGCGCGGAAAGGACCCCCTTGCTTTCTAAACTCCTTCTCCGACAGGAGTCTAGCTGCGGCTGGATCCCATCCTTGCCCCGGCCTTGGGCAACCCTTTCCCTCTAAAGGATTCTATCTGCGCCATCAACCCGTTCTATCACTCAGCTAAGATTGCAAAGCTCTGCATGCTATTAGTCACTTACCCAGATTCTGCTGCGGCAAGGCGTCTCTCAGCCTCGAGGAGCAGAAACTTACGTGAGCGTCCCCGCTCAAGCGGAGGAGGTGGCGAACAGGCCGCTGACGGGCAGGAAGGCTCCAAGGGCTCTCTTCCTGTCCGCTATCTGTAGAGGCAGCTAATTGACTTCTAGTCAGATCAGCCTGGGAACAAAATAGCTCAGTCCCCACTCCAGAAGGAGTGTTGACTCTGTTGCCTGCGGGGAGGAGAGAAAGGGGGGTTGGGGGGGTGACGGGGTGGGAAGCGGCAGGGGGCAGGGCACCGCACCACCACACCGGTCAAACAAAGAACAACCGATTCAATAATTCACAACACAGTGCAGTACAATCCCAGACAGTCTAAAACAACAGTCGAAACAATGATAGACCAATACAATGCAAGACATAACACACCACGGGGCAGCATGAGGCAATACGCAGCCAAATTAAGAACAACCGATCAACACACCCACGATAGAGTGCAGTCCTGCGACAGAATGTTTCAAGTGACCGTCAAAACAACGATGGGGCAATGCAATGCAATGCCTAACAATACAGGACGCTACGATGGAACACACAACCCAAGAACTCATTCAGAAACTCACAATACAGCGCAGTACAATCCCAGACAAGCTAAAATAACAAGCAAGACAACGTCAGGGCAATACAATGCAAGACAAAGTTACACAGGGCAGTACAACGCCATACACAATCAAATAAAGAACAGCCAAGGAAAGAATTCACGGTACAGTGCCATACAATGACAGACTATCACTCAGACGGCAGTCGAGACAACGACACAGCAACACAACGCAAGGCGTAACACAATACGGGGCACTACAAGACACTGCACGGTCAAAGAAACAACAACCTATTAGAGAAGTCACAATACAGTGCAGTCCTCTGACAGAACGTCTATAAAAAGACCGTCTAGACAACGACAGGGTAATACAACGCAAGAGGAAACACGATACAGGGCACTACAAGGCAAAACACACTCACATCAACAACCGCCCCTTAAAAAAAAACGACAGCTCAGTGCAGCACCCTGCCAGAATATACATCACGTGGCACTCAGGACAATTACATGGCAATACAATGCCAAACGTAACACAACACAGGGCAGCACAATGCAAAACAGAATGAAAGAAAGAACAACCTGACAAAACCCCTACATACCCGTCAGTACCATCCCACAGGGCGTCACGTGGCGGTCGAGACAGTTACGGGACAACAGAATCCGAGACGTAACATTACACAGCGCAGTACAGTGCAATAGTCAGTCAAATAAACAACCCGCGAAGGGACCCACAACACTGCGCGTTCCAACGCCAACAGATGTCAGACAGCAGGCAAGATACCGACAGAGCAATACAGCGCACAACGTAAGACAACAGAGGACGGTCTAATGCTCAGACGCATCAGATGGCAGTCAAAACAATGACGCGGCAATACAATTCGAGACCCAACACAAAGGCGGTAGCATGGCAATACACGGTGGTCAAAGAAAGAGCACCCGGTAAAACCCCCACGATACAGATGGCTACTATCCCAGAGTGTCTACAATGACAGTGAAGAGAACGACAGGGAAATGCAACGCAAGACAGAACGCCATACAGGGCACTGCAAGGCAATACGCAGCCAAATCAAGAACAAACGTTTAAAAAAACCGCAAGACCGAGCGGCACATACCGGGACGGATCAGACGGTCGTCAGGGCGATTACAGGGCAATACAATGCAAGACAAAACACAACACGGGGCAGGACGAGGCAAGAGGCAGTCAAATAATGAACCGCCGATCGAAAACCCACAGACGAGTGCGCTGCAATCCCGGTCGCAGATGGCGCTCCATAAAATGACTGAGCAATAGAATCCAAGACATAACATTATACGGTGCGGTAGAACGCAATATGCAGTCAAACAGAGAACAACCCATTACAAAACTGACGAGACAGCGCGCTATAAGGAGAGACCATATCAGATATCCATCAAGACGGTTCCAGAGCAATACAATGCAAGACCTAACAGTATACCGGGCAGTACAATCCGATACACGGCGAAATAAAAAGAAAACGAGTCCAGAACGGCATACATAACTGACGAGACAGCGCACTGCAATGAGAGACCATATCAGATATCAATCAAGACGGGTCCAGAGCAATACAATGCAAGACCTAACAGTATACCGGGCTCTACAATATGATACACCGTGAAAGAAAAAGAAAACGAGCGCAGAACTGCACGGTCTTGAGAATTTTTTAACACGATGGCTGAAATGACAATCCAAACAATGACAGGGTAATCCAACACCAGACATAGCACTATACGGGTCAGCACAACCCAATACCCGCTCAAATAATCAGCAAACATTTCTAGGACTGCACAGGATGGGGAATTGTTTAACGAATACACAGTTCAATAAACAACAGCCAATTGTCGGACTGCAGTGGACTGTGAAAGTTTTAAACACAAAGTCTAAAGTCACAAACCCGACAATGACAGGACAATACAATGCGAGACAGCGTAACAGCGTACATGGCAGTACAATGCCATACACCGTCAAATAGAAAACAGCTGATGAAGGAAGTGACAATATGGTGGCATACAATGGCAGAATAGATCAGATGACGGTCAAGACAACAACAGAGCCACACAACGCAAGACGTAACACCACACGGCGACAGACAAGGCAAGATGCAGTTGTGGCGGGCAGAGCGATTCACTTCACTCCTAAGAGAGAAGGAAACATTTAGAAACACGCACACAGGGATTCAACAAAGGTAGCAGTGCACGTGACAGCGCTTCACCAGATTGCACGGCCACGTACCCCGGGTTATTTACTGCCTGGGGGCCAGGGTCAGACGAGCTGTCAGGGAGACCCTCCCCTTGAGTCACGAGGCGCGGAAAGGACCCCCTTGCTTTCTAAACTCCTTCTCCGACAGGAGTCTAGCTGCGGCTGGATCCCATCCTTGCCCCGGCCTTGGGCAACCCTTTCCCTCTAAAGGATTCTATCTGCGCCATCAACCCGTTCTATCACTCAGCTAAGATTGCAAAGCTCTGCATGCTATTAGTCACTTACCCAGATTCTGCTGCGGCAAGGCGTCTCTCAGCCTCGAGGAGCAGAAACTTACGTGAGCGTCCCCGCTCAAGCGGAGGAGGTGGCGAACAGGCCGCTGACGGGCAGGAAGGCTCCAAGGGCTCTCTTCCTGTCCGCTATCTGTAGAGGCAGCTAATTGACTTCTAGTCAGATCAGCCTGGGAACAAAATAGCTCAGTCCCCACTCCAGAAGGAGTGTTGACTCTGTTGCCTGCGGGGAGGAGAGAAAGGGGGCTTGGGGGGGTGACGGGGTGGGAAGCGGCAGGGGGCAGGGCACCGCACCACCACACCGGTCAAACAAAGAACAACCGATTCAATAATTCACAACACAGTGCAGTACAATCCCAGACAGTCTAAAACAACAGTCGAAACAATGATAGACCAATACAATGCAAGACATAACACACCACGGGGCAGCATGAGGCAATACGCAGCCAAATTAAGAACAACCGATCAACACACCCACGATAGAGTGCAGTCCTGCGACAGAATGTTTCAAGTGACCGTCAAAACAACGATGGGGCAATGCAATGCAATGCCTAACAATACAGGACGCTACGATGGAACACACAACCCAAGAACTCATTCAGAAACTCACAATACAGCGCAGTACAATCCCAGACAAGCTAAAATAACAAGCAAGACAACGTCAGGGCAATACAATGCAAGACAAAGTTACACAGGGCAGTACAACGCCATACACAATCAAATAAAGAACAGCCAAGGAAAGAATTCACGGTACAGTGCCATACAATGCCAGACTATCACTCAGACGGCAGTCGAGACAACGACACAGCAACACAACGCAAGGCGTAACACAATACGGGGCACTACAAGACACTGCACGGTCAAAGAAACAACAACCTATTAGAGAAGTCACAATACAGTGCAGTCCTCTGACAGAACGTCTATAAAAAGACCGTCTAGACAACGACAGGGTAATACAACGCAAGACGAAACACGATACAGGGCACTACAAGGCAAAACACACTCACATCAACAACCGCCCCTTAAAAAAAAACGACAGCTCAGTGCAGCACCCTGCCAGAATATACATCACGTGGCACTCAGGACAATTACATGGCAATACAATGCCAAACGTAACACAACACAGGGCAGCACAATGCAAAACAGAATGAAAGAAAGAACAACCTGACAAAACCCCTACATACCCGTCAGTACCATCCCACAGGGCGTCACGTGGCGGTCGAGACAGTTACGGGACAACAGAATCCGAGACGTAACATTACACAGCGCAGTACAGTGCAATAGTCAGTCAAATAAACAACCCGCGAAGGGACCCACAACACTGCGCGTTCCAACGCCAACAGATGTCAGACAGCAGGCAAGATACCGACAGAGCAATACAGCGCACAACGTAAGACAACAGAGGACGGTCTAATGCTCAGACGCATCAGATGGCAGTCAAAACAATGACGCGGCAATACAATTCGAGACCCAACACAAAGGCGGTAGCATGGCAATACACGGTGGTCAAAGAAAGAGCACCCGGTAAAACCCCCACGATACAGATGGCTACTATCCCAGAGTGTCTACAATGACAGTGAAGAGAACGACAGGGAAATGCAACGCAAGACAGAACGCCATACAGGGCACTGCAAGGCAATACGCAGCCAAATCAAGAACAAACGTTTAAAAAAACCGCAAGACCGAGCGGCACATACCGGGACGGATCAGACGGTCGTCAGGGCGATTACAGGGCAATACAATGCAAGACAAAACACAACACGGGGCAGGACGAGGCAAGAGGCAGTCAAATAATGAACCGCCGATCGAAAACCCACAGACGAGTGCGCTGCAATCCCGGTCGCAGATGGCGCTCCATAAAATGACTGAGCAATAGAATCCAAGACATAACATTATACGGTGCGGTAGAACGCAATATGCAGTCAAACAGAGAACAACCCATTACAAAACTGACGAGACAGCGCGCTATAAGGAGAGACCATATCAGATATCCATCAAGACGGTTCCAGAGCAATACAATGCAAGACCTAACAGTATACCGGGCAGTACAATCCGATACACGGCGAAATAAAAAGAAAACGAGTCCAGAACGGCATACATAACTGACGAGACAGCGCACTGCAATGAGAGACCATATCAGATATCAATCAAGACGGGTCCAGAGCAATACAATGCAAGACCTAACAGTATACCGGGCTCTACAATATGATACACCGTGAAAGAAAAAGAAAACGAGCGCAGAACTGCACGGTCTTGAGAATTTTTTAACACGATGGCTGAAATGACAATCCAAACAATGACAGGGTAATCCAACACCAGACATAGCACTATACGGGTCAGCACAACCCAATACCCGCTCAAATAATCAGCAAACATTTCTAGGACTGCACAGGATGGGGAATTGTTTAACGAATACACAGTTCAATAAACAACAGCCAATTGTCGGACTGCAGTGGACTGTGAAAGTTTTAAACACAAAGTCTAAAGTCACAAACCCGACAATGACAGGACAATACAATGCGAGACAGCGTAACAGCGTACATGGCAGTACAATGCCATACACCGTCAAATAGAAAACAGCTGATGAAGGAAGTGACAATATGGTGGCATACAATGGCAGAATAGATCAGATGACGGTCAAGACAACAACAGAGCCACACAACGCAAGACGTAACACCACACGGCGACAGACAAGGCAAGATGCAGTTGTGGCGGGCAGAGCGATTCACTTCACTCCTAAGAGAGAAGGAAACATTTAGAAACACGCACACAGGGATTCAACAAAGGTAGCAGTGCACGTGACAGCGCTTCACCAGATTGCACGGCCACGTACCCCGGGTTATTTACTGCCTGGGGGCCAGGGTCAGACGAGCTGTCAGGGAGACCCTCCCCTTGAGTCACGAGGCGCGGAAAGGACCCCCTTGCTTTCTAAACTCCTTCTCCGACAGGAGTCTAGCTGCGGCTGGATCCCATCCTTGCCCCGGCCTTGGGCAACCCTTTCCCTCTAAAGGATTCTATCTGCGCCATCAACCCGTTCTATCACTCAGCTAAGATTGCAAAGCTCTGCATGCTATTAGTCACTTACCCAGATTCTGCTGCGGCAAGGCGTCTCTCAGCCTCGAGGAGCAGAAACTTACGTGAGCGTCCCCGCTCAAGCGGAGGAGGTGGCGAACAGGCCGCTGACGGGCAGGAAGGCTCCAAGGGCTCTCTTCCTGTCCGCTATCTGTAGAGGCAGCTAATTGACTTCTAGTCAGATCAGCCTGGGAACAAAATAGCTCAGTCCCCACTCCAGAAGGAGTGTTGACTCTGTTGCCTGCGGGGAGGAGAGAAAGGGGGGTTGGGGGGGTGACGGGGTGGGAAGCGGCAGGGGGCAGGGCACCGCACCACCACACCGGTCAAACAAAGAACAACCGATTCAATAATTCACAACACAGTGCAGTACAATCCCAGACAGTCTAAAACAACAGTCGAAACAATGATAGACCAATACAATGCAAGACATAACACACCACGGGGCAGCATGAGGCAATACGCAGCCAAATTAAGAACAACCGATCAACACACCCACGATAGAGTGCAGTCCTGCGACAGAATGTTTCAAGTGACCGTCAAAACAACGATGGGGCAATGCAATGCAATGCCTAACAATACAGGACGCTACGATGGAACACACAACCCAAGAACTCATTCAGAAACTCACAATACAGCGCAGTACAATCCCAGACAAGCTAAAATAACAAGCAAGACAACGTCAGGGCAATACAATGCAAGACAAAGTTACACAGGGCAGTACAACGCCATACACAATCAAATAAAGAACAGCCAAGGAAAGAATTCACGGTACAGTGCCATACAATGACAGACTATCACTCAGACGGCAGTCGAGACAACGACACAGCAACACAACGCAAGGCGTAACACAATACGGGGCACTACAAGACACTGCACGGTCAAAGAAACAACAACCTATTAGAGAAGTCACAATACAGTGCAGTCCTCTGACAGAACGTCTATAAAAAGACCGTCTAGACAACGACAGGGTAATACAACGCAAGAGGAAACACGATACAGGGCACTACAAGGCAAAACACACTCACATCAACAACCGCCCCTTAAAAAAAAACGACAGCTCAGTGCAGCACCCTGCCAGAATATACATCACGTGGCACTCAGGACAATTACATGGCAATACAATGCCAAACGTAACACAACACAGGGCAGCACAATGCAAAACAGAATGAAAGAAAGAACAACCTGACAAAACCCCTACATACCCGTCAGTACCATCCCACAGGGCGTCACGTGGCGGTCGAGACAGTTACGGGACAACAGAATCCGAGACGTAACATTACACAGCGCAGTACAGTGCAATAGTCAGTCAAATAAACAACCCGCGAAGGGACCCACAACACTGCGCGTTCCAACGCCAACAGATGTCAGACAGCAGGCAAGATACCGACAGAGCAATACAGCGCACAACGTAAGACAACAGAGGACGGTCTAATGCTCAGACGCATCAGATGGCAGTCAAAACAATGACGCGGCAATACAATTCGAGACCCAACACAAAGGCGGTAGCATGGCAATACACGGTGGTCAAAGAAAGAGCACCCGGTAAAACCCCCACGATACAGATGGCTACTATCCCAGAGTGTCTACAATGACAGTGAAGAGAACGACAGGGAAATGCAACGCAAGACAGAACGCCATACAGGGCACTGCAAGGCAATACGCAGCCAAATCAAGAACAAACGTTTAAAAAAACCGCAAGACCGAGCGGCACATACCGGGACGGATCAGACGGTCGTCAGGGCGATTACAGGGCAATACAATGCAAGACAAAACACAACACGGGGCAGGACGAGGCAAGAGGCAGTCAAATAATGAACCGCCGATCGAAAACCCACAGACGAGTGCGCTGCAATCCCGGTCGCAGATGGCGCTCCATAAAATGACTGAGCAATAGAATCCAAGACATAACATTATACGGTGCGGTAGAACGCAATATGCAGTCAAACAGAGAACAACCCATTACAAAACTGACGAGACAGCGCGCTATAAGGAGAGACCATATCAGATATCCATCAAGACGGTTCCAGAGCAATACAATGCAAGACCTAACAGTATACCGGGCAGTACAATCCGATACACGGCGAAATAAAAAGAAAACGAGTCCAGAACGGCATACATAACTGACGAGACAGCGCACTGCAATGAGAGACCATATCAGATATCAATCAAGACGGGTCCAGAGCAATACAATGCAAGACCTAACAGTATACCGGGCTCTACAATATGATACACCGTGAAAGAAAAAGAAAACGAGCGCAGAACTGCACGGTCTTGAGAATTTTTTAACACGATGGCTGAAATGACAATCCAAACAATGACAGGGTAATCCAACACCAGACATAGCACTATACGGGTCAGCACAACCCAATACCCGCTCAAATAATCAGCAAACATTTCTAGGACTGCACAGGATGGGGAATTGTTTAACGAATACACAGTTCAATAAACAACAGCCAATTGTCGGACTGCAGTGGACTGTGAAAGTTTTAAACACAAAGTCTAAAGTCACAAACCCGACAATGACAGGACAATACAATGCGAGACAGCGTAACAGCGTACATGGCAGTACAATGCCATACACCGTCAAATAGAAAACAGCTGATGAAGGAAGTGACAATATGGTGGCATACAATGGCAGAATAGATCAGATGACGGTCAAGACAACAACAGAGCCACACAACGCAAGACGTAACACCACACGGCGACAGACAAGGCAAGATGCAGTTGTGGCGGGCAGAGCGATTCACTTCACTCCTAAGAGAGAAGGAAACATTTAGAAACACGCACACAGGGATTCAACAAAGGTAGCAGTGCACGTGACAGCGCTTCACCAGATTGCACGGCCACGTACCCCGGGTTATTTACTGCCTGGGGGCCAGGGTCAGACGAGCTGTCAGGGAGACCCTCCCCTTGAGTCACGAGGCGCGGAAAGGACCCCCTTGCTTTCTAAACTCCTTCTCCGACAGGAGTCTAGCTGCGGCTGGATCCCATCCTTGCCCCGGCCTTGGGCAACCCTTTCCCTCTAAAGGATTCTATCTGCGCCATCAACCCGTTCTATCACTCAGCTAAGATTGCAAAGCTCTGCATGCTATTAGTCACTTACCCAGATTCTGCTGCGGCAAGGCGTCTCTCAGCCTCGAGGAGCAGAAACTTACGTGAGCGTCCCCGCTCAAGCGGAGGAGGTGGCGAACAGGCCGCTGACGGGCAGGAAGGCTCCAAGGGCTCTCTTCCTGTCCGCTATCTGTAGAGGCAGCTAATTGACTTCTAGTCAGATCAGCCTGGGAACAAAATAGCTCAGTCCCCACTCCAGAAGGAGTGTTGACTCTGTTGCCTGCGGGGAGGAGAGAAAGGGGGGTTGGGGGGGTGACGGGGTGGGAAGCGGCAGGGGGCAGGGCACCGCACCACCACACCGGTCAAACAAAGAACAACCGATTCAATAATTCACAACACAGTGCAGTACAATCCCAGACAGTCTAAAACAACAGTCGAAACAATGATAGACCAATACAATGCAAGACATAACACACCACGGGGCAGCATGAGGCAATACGCAGCCAAATTAAGAACAACCGATCAACACACCCACGATAGAGTGCAGTCCTGCGACAGAATGTTTCAAGTGACCGTCAAAACAACGATGGGGCAATGCAATGCAATGCCTAACAATACAGGACGCTACGATGGAACACACAACCCAAGAACTCATTCAGAAACTCACAATACAGCGCAGTACAATCCCAGACAAGCTAAAATAACAAGCAAGACAACGTCAGGGCAATACAATGCAAGACAAAGTTACACAGGGCAGTACAACGCCATACACAATCAAATAAAGAACAGCCAAGGAAAGAATTCACGGTACAGTGCCATACAATGCCAGACTATCACTCAGACGGCAGTCGAGACAACGACACAGCAACACAACGCAAGGCGTAACACAATACGGGGCACTACAAGACACTGCACGGTCAAAGAAACAACAACCTATTAGAGAAGTCACAATACAGTGCAGTCCTCTGACAGAACGTCTATAAAAAGACCGTCTAGACAACGACAGGGTAATACAACGCAAGAGGAAACACGATACAGGGCACTACAAGGCAAAACACACTCACATCAACAACCGCCCCTTAAAAAAAAACGACAGCTCAGTGCAGCACCCTGCCAGAATATACATCACGTGGCACTCAGGACAATTACATGGCAATACAATGCCAAACGTAACACAACACAGGGCAGCACAATGCAAAACAGAATGAAAGAAAGAACAACCTGACAAAACCCCTACAT